>NW_017097242.1:122789-149939 GCF_001412225.1 Nicrophorus vespilloides
TTAATTGAAATAATAATATTACCAAATTTAAGTTTAATACGTTTTAATCATTTTCATAGAAAGTTTCAAGTGATGAAATAACAATATTTATTAATAATTCCTTTTTAGTTGTCCAATCACCATACTAATTCAGTTAATGTTCCAAATCCAAATATAAAATTAATGAAAAAAAAACTAATTTTATTGGCCCATTTAGGACTAAAACATAGTTTTTCTTATGTTAAGTTTATTGCAATATCTAAATAAAATTTAATTATAAAAGTGAAGAAACTGTATGAAATTTATATTTGATAAAAGATTTTTCTTTCATTGATAATAATACTTTGTATATTGTAAAAATTGTCGCGATTTTACTATTAATTATGATCTTTCAACAACTAAAATTATTAGAAATTACTCAATACATTGATATTTTTACATATATCCATTTGATCAATATTTGATGACATTTTTACAAACGGCTTTTTCAAATTATGTGACTACTTTGAAGAATTTATCTTAATTATATATAATAAATATTTGTTAATCAAAATTATTCATTTTCATACTTAAATAATATAAATCTTTTAAAATATGAAAAAAAAATAGTTTTAAACTACAAAATATTATTTATATGTACTAAGATCGATAATTTCTTGTTATGAGTCATTTTTTATATCATTTTTTTTTAAATTTGTATAGTTTACAATACATTTTGTAATAATAATTTCTTAATTTATGATATTTAACCTAAAGTTTAACCTATTATTAAAAAATTGTATTAGAAATTATTAACTTAAAAACATTAAAGATTGCAAAAATATTGGTTTACTTAATTGATATTAAATTGCTTAGCTTATCTTGTATTCAAGTATGATCTAAATAATTTGTTGCATTGAATAATTATATTTTTTTTATATAATTACTTACTTGACCTTTGTAAACGGAACAAGTTAGATCCGGCATAATAAAAATCCTTCAAAAAATATTCTTATATCAAAAATATAATCTATATTAATAATTGAATGTAAGCTAAACGATTTAGTTCATGTCATTACATAAAAATCAATCAGCTCTTGGTGATCATTGAATAAATTATTACACCTTTGTCGGTCAAATGTAATGTATTTAAATCCACAATGCAGATGTTCCAGGTAAATTGGTAAATTTTCGAAACGTTTTAGTCGTTGGTAGTTAGTACTTTTGTAAAGAAACGAAGTTTAACTCGGCGTAACTTCTATTCTTACTTTGCACCTTGATTGTAAATCTTTCAAATTTATGGATAATTTAATTCCCTTTGAATTATGAATTGTTACCATTTTCTCAAATAATTTATTTCAGAATAATTTTTATTTTTTTAATTTAATTATGGTATTGACAGCATAGATCATTTATCATTTTACAATAATATATAGTAAAATGATAAATACATAAGTAAATATGTATGAAAATAAATAATTTAAATAATTGAATTGATGCGCATACAAACAAACAAAAAAGAAATATGGTTTTTTCATAAATTTGCTGGAAACATTTCATTAAATTTTATCGAAATTTGCAGATACTTTCCATTTTTTGGCTAATTCAGTAGCTTTACAAAATCTTCTTCAGTGAATGAATCTGCTTCTTCGTAATCACTGTCAAATTTTTAATAGGAAACTTATAGAATTCTTCGATTATTGTAAAAATCTATGCTTATAGAGATTAAAAACACATTTTCTTATTAATTTAATTGACATATTTTTATCTAATTTATTCTATTTATCTTTTAAAAACAAGAAAAAGCTTCACATATTTGATTGCATAATTATGCTAATTTTAATAGAAAATAAATGAACTTAGCACTTTTATTTTCTAATAACAAATTAAATCAGATATTATAAATTAATTTTCTAATTGCAATTACAGAAAAAAAACTTCCAATATTTCTATATTCAGTTAACACTTAAACTTTTATTGTTTGAAGAAATAAGAAAAAAAATATATATATAATTTATTGGATTAGATTAACGAAGTCTATATATTTGACTTTAAAAATTAAATTTCAAGAAAATTAATTAATAAAATGTTAAGTGGAAATGTAAAGTATCATAATAAGTAGATGCTTTTAGTCATTGAAGAAATAACGAGCAAAAAATCACATATTTGATTTGATTGATTAGATGTTTATGTCATCTATCCTTTTTGGCTTTCAAAACTCAATGGGAGGAAAATAATGCAAAAAAAAGATGAGGAGTTGAAAAAAAGAAGAGAATACATTTCTACGAATATTATTAAACTAAAATACGAAAATTGTTTACGATCAGCAGCATCTGAGAGATGGCAATATTTCTTCTTTTACATAACCACGATGTCTGCGTGTGCGAATGTGTCTGTATATATATTTAAGTTATCTACTTTTTTTCTCTTTTTCTGGTATTAATGTTTGTTTCGTCCTGAAGGACGCCTGTTATATCCTCGAGAGGGACGAATGATGACGGCGACTGAAGTCTTTCTCGTTTCTACCCTCTCTCCCTCTCCCATGGGATCCGCAAGGGCTGCGAATGGTCCGTGTGTAAGTGTATAGCTGTGCCGTACACATCTGTGTGAGAGAGTGTGTGCGTGAGGAGAGGAGAGAAAGGAAGGAAGGCAGGCAGAGGCAGTCGTCAGCGGCCCCCGCTTGAGAAGCCGCGACGTATACAAGTAGAAGCCGCCAATGGGAGGAGGAGTGAACCGCTTCGTCACATCTACTCCCCAGCTACTCACTTCTGCTGCCTCCAGTTGAAAGCACGACTACGCGCTATACACTTCTCTCCTTGAGCTGCAAATGTTTGTTGTTGTCAAACTTATCGTTGTCGTCTGTAGTTAACAACAATTAGTAAACAATAATTATTGATAAGTTAATCAATTCTGGAACAGTGATTAATAATTGTGCGTGTCTATTTTTTTTTTTTGTTTATAACTAAATACATTTTTTTTTGGTGAGTTTTTTTTTTGGTAAAAAAAACAAGAATTTTTTGATTTTTTTTTTGGAATAAGAGGGAAAATATAAGGGAAACATAGTTTGCGTGTTGAGAGTGTTTGGGGCGGGGGACATAGGAAAGAATCGGCGCCACCCAAGCCGTCATCCATCATGGTCGGTGACGTTCGGCCGTTTGATTCGTCGAGCCGGAGTCACGTGGTCTGTTAATTGGGTTGCCGTGGGCGGTGCCACACACCAACAGTAAACACGATCCCACCGAGAGCGAAGGAAGGAAGGTGGCTGTGGTGGGGGAGCGACGAAAAAGAAAGGGAAGCTTTACGAATAGGACCCTAGTGCGCCCACGAATCCCCCTCGTAGCGGCCCTCTCTCTCACGCATCTCTCGATCGACGTGGAGCCTCTTCTCCTGCGGGCGAAGATCCCAAAAAATTAATGATCATGAGCTCGTTTTTGATGAACCCTGTCTCTGGGGTCGCCCTGCCGTCCAGCTACCAGCAGCCGCAGCACCTCTCCGCCGGCGTCGTCGACCCGAAGTTTCCACCCAGCGAGGAGTACAGCCAGAGCAACTACATCCAAACCACCGGCGACTTCTTCGGATCGCACCACCTGAACCAACCCCAACATCATCTGCAGTATGGATATCATCACAACCATCACCAGACTGCGACGCCGTCGTACGCCCCGTCCTCAGTGCCCATCGCCAACGGCGGCTACGGTTATGGTAACTACTACCATCCGCAGATCCACCATACGGCTCCCATCCATCAAATCCGGCCGCCGATGCCGCCGATACATCCTGACGCGAACCATCAGCAGCAGCAACAACAGCAACCACCTCCGACCTCCGCGAACAGTATCTTGCAGAACCTAGCAGAAATCGCGCCCGCCGTTACCCAATCTAGTGATGTGAACTCGAGTGTGTGTAGTCCGGGATCCGGGCAGGACTCAAAGGGTTCACCCTCGGGTGGTCAGCGCACCCTGCAAGAGCTCGGTCTGCGATTAGAGGACAATGGATCCGATGAGCAGGAGGATTTGGATTACGACGGGGAAGGGTCGCCCTTAATGGACGAGGACGACGACGAGGAGGAAGGTGACAGGGTCATTTATCCTTGGATGAAGAAGATACACGTCGCAGGAGCAGGTAAGAATCGATAGAACTTTTGAGAGTGATTTCAATGCCAAAACGTAAAGAGATACAAATATCTCTCGCACTTGAGAGATAAATCGACGACCATTTGTTACGTCTTCAGCCTATTTTAATACTCACTAAACTCAGATTCACAACAATAGGGGCGGTTTTGTACACGCATTGTCCGTTTATAAACACACGCTTCGCTGTGTTTCTCTGGTTTGTTGTCCTCGGTGAGAGTTACAAATTGCTGGGCCATTTGCTAAATAAAAGGATAATAAATTGGTGGCACTCAACTACAAGGACCCGTGCAACCTCACCACCGCCATCAACTATGACTTATTACCAAACACAGAATTTTTCTTGTTCGTGTGTGGCCCACCTCGACCTTGCACAAAATAAATCATTAAACACCTTAATGAGACACACTGCATCAAAATAACCAAACAAGAAAGAAATAATAGAATTGACGATCCTTATCGACACAAACTTTTACCTAAACTATAATTATTCATTTAAGTCACGCTCACATTTCTTTCTTGTTTTTTTTTTTCGAATTACTCAATGCATAAATAATAGCAACGGAAAAAATAAATTAGCATTCATTCATACACAATTTAGAGCTCTAGAAAAGTTTAACAAATAAATTACATATAATTTATATACACTTGAAAAGTCTAAATTATCCTTGGAGATTCAAATTAGATAAAAGTCTGTTATTGATTATTAAATTAATGTTTATTAATTAGCAATACATTGTGATATTCTTTTATTTATTTCAGAGTTCAATAAAAAAAATAAAAATAAAGATATACATAATATTTACCACAAATTTAAACAATTAATAAATTTGAATTCTACTAGTAATCATTATATTCAAATCGACTATCAATATCAATCATAAAAGTAATATTTAGTGAAATTTAGTTTATGTTTTTTATTTAAAATTAACTTCAAACTTCTTTTTCTAAACGCGCAATAATTTAGCATGATTTTATAATTTTATTAATTAATGAATAAACTCAAAATATTTACAATAATATTGATTATTACAACTACTTCTATAATATTATCTTATATAAAATTCAGTATAAAATACATACGAACAATAATTCGATTTGTCCTGATTCAGTACATTCAACGTCAAAATAAATACAAAATGCAATCATTTATACAGTTGAGTCTCTTTTTGCATGGTTTATTCTTATGTTATGATTATAAAGTCCTCGATTAGTCCGGTTTCAAACAGTTCCGGATATTAGCGTAATAGATTACACGCACTATGCGAAGTATTTCTTATTATGTAATATAAATTCTAGTTGATGTAAATATCATTCATTCAGTTTTTTGTACGGTTTATTCTTATGTTATGATTATTTTCTTTTTCTTTTCCTCTCCACACTTCACTTGGCTTGCGCGTCTTGTACAATTTCGCCAGCATGTTATGATTATAAAGTCCTCGATTAGTCCGTTTTCAAACAGTTCGTTGACTATGTAATATAAATTCTAGTTGATGTGAATATGTCATGATTATAAAGTCCTCGATTAGTCCAGTTTCACACAGTTCGGGATATTGGCGGAATCGATTACACTCACTTTTCGAAGTATTTCTTATTATGTAATATAAATTATAGTTCATGTAAATATCCTTCAGACAGTTAAGTCTTTTTTTTGTACGGTTTATTCTTATGTTATGATTATAAAGTCCTCGATTAATCCGGTTTCAAACAGTTCGGGTTATTGGCGGAATCGATTACATGCACTATTCGCGGTATTGCTTATTATGTAATATAAATTCTAGTTGATGTGAATATTCTTTATACAGTTAAGCCTTTTTTTTACGGTTTATTCTTATGTTATGATTATAAAGTCCTCGATTAGTCCTTTTTCATATAGTTCGGGATATTGGCGTAATCGATTACACGTACTGCGTGAGGTATGCTTATTATTTAATATAAATTCTAGTTGATGTAAATATTTCAAAAATATGATTTATTAAATTATATTATAGACTGTTAATTATATAAAGAAAACATCAATTTCATGAATTTATGTTTCCTTTATATAAAGAAATGAACATTTGTATAGATTTACTCTTTAACTTTAATAAATAGAAAAACTATACTATATATTAATAATGTTAATTAAAATTTATTATATATTATGAAAGAGAAATAAACAAGAAATTAGTTATGAAATAATCTGATAAACTAGATTATTTGACCGAGCCTTAATGTCTATAAATATTTCATTACAAATAAACAAACGGAAAACAATAATGTTGTTAAATGTAAATAGTGAATTGAAAATATAAGAATTAAACTACAAGTTTTTCAATTAATAAAGTTGTTCAAGAATTGGAATATTCATGCTGTACAAGTTGCAAAACGCGGAAAGTGCATTTACAGTATTTATGTTTAGTCACTACAATAATAGGCTACATTATTTTTGTGGAATGATTGTAGAGAAAAGTCCGAAATTGAGAATTGCGAAACTCGCCGACATAATTGAATCTGGAAAAGTACTATCGTTTCCACAACGATTATTCTGCACTTTTCGACAGAAATATATAATAAATACAAGTCATCTTATAGATTTTGTACAGTCGGTTATAAATGTTATATTTACTACTTTTTTTTTCTTATAATCAAATATAAAACACTTTTCATTTTCAAAAAATAATCAATGTAATTTTCATAATTCATTCATTAATTAAAAATTATAAAAGGAATTATTTAACAAATCTATTCAAACTTTAAATAATTATAATGTTTGTTGCATTATAATTTTTGTTTCTTTTGACTAAGTAAAACTGTTTTTTTTTTTGGTAATATTTCATATGCAACAAAGTTTATTCATGGTTTCTATCAAATTTATTCATTAGCGATAAGTTATTTCATGAATGTGATAAAGACGTGCTTTCTCTTCAAAATAACTATAATATATTTTTATATATTTTGTACAATATAATTCAATCACCAATCCAAGAATGATCAGAAGCATACATTGCTTAACTATAAAAATATTTTAATTTGACTTCTGAATGATAAGTATGTAAATGGAGTTTCGAGAATCCCAATAACAAAAAAATAATAATTGAGAATTTTAATATTTTCGAGGTGACAGACATACATAAAAAAAAGAGAAGCGGAATTCCTTCTTCTTATTTCGTCCGCGGCTCCTGAATGGCATTAACATAAATTTGGTTTCGATTGATTTTCATGAATACGAAATTATATGTTAAAACCCATCGAAGAAGCGCTCCTATTTTATTTGTCTTCATTAAAACAGTTGACAGTGATCGTTGGTAAACAATCAAGACGCATATAATATTTCATTAATTCATCGTATCGATTAGAAAATATTCAAGAAAACATTCTCATCCATCTTAATCGTATATAAATTAACTACCGAAATATTAATAGTTATTTATTAGTAATAATATAAAACGTGTAGTAGAAACACACGGTGGTATTTCATGTGGTTTAAATTTACATTTCATAGTTAAGCAATCAATGTTAAAAATACTACTTGGATATATAATCAATATACAATTTAAGTGCTAAACACAAAGAAAAATATATAAACTAAACGTCCAAATTATCTTTTAATTAATAACGAAAAATACATTAATTATTTGGTAAAATATTTATTTTTTTACTCACAAAAGTCAATAAAATTATATACAAAAATAATGTTAAGGTATTGATTTGTATACTAGTTATTAACATATGTGTTAATTACAAATTTGGAATTTGATAAATAACAAAAATATAGAAGAAATTAAAAAATACTTACATTACGAATTATGTAGATGTAAAGGTAAATTCATATTTTTTCATAATTAGTAAATATTCGATAAATTTACTAAATAAATATAAAAAAATAGTTATAGAATATATAATAGAATATTGTTGTTTTTTTTGTTTATGATGTAGAATTAATTAATTGAATTACGTTAAATGGATTGTTCGAAAAGTGCTTCAATGAATTATCTCGTGAAACTAAATCAATAGTCGAAAACGCGTAGTCAAATTAAGATCAATTGAGATATACACAAATAGTGTCTAGTCATCATCCGGAGAGCAAGAATTTCAATTAATCGTTTACTTCTCTTATTGACACCGTTTTACTGTGAAATGGGACAATCGAAAGTGGAAAGAACGAATTCTCATTCAACAATTCTATTGATTCCTTTGATTAAATCTACGTATTATAATTAAGAAGAAAAAAAACTATAGCTATAGTAATCTATTGTTATTAAGTAATCAATGGATTTTGATTTTTTTAAAGACTTATTGCAATTATGAATTTGTCTTACATAATTATTTCTATTTTTAAATCGCAAAATTTGCAACATTTTTTTTTACAAATGTAAGAAGATATATAAAATATTATAATTATTTACAAACTAACTAACATTATGTATAACAAGTAATGAATTAAGGTATCTATACAAAATTTTAAAATTCAAACTTAATAATTACTATTGAAAATTACTTGAAATATTAAGTAAATATCAAGTAACTTGGGAAATTGAAACTTAACAATTACTTGAAGTATGAAAAGTATTTATATAGTCTAATTACATAAGTTGCAAATATAAATTATTGACAAGTAACTTGAGAAGTTTTATGCAATGCATAGAATTAATAAACATTTAAACTTAACTAGTTTATTTATATTGTCAAGTTACATAACTTGTAAATGCATATACTTTACAAGTAATTTGGGAAAACAATTACTTGAAGTATAAAAAGTACTTCGAATATCTAGTGTTTATATAGACGAATTAGATAAGTTGCCAATATGAATCATTGTAAAGTATCTTAAGAAGTTTATGCAATGCGTAGAATGAATAAATATTAGAACTTAACTAGAGTATTTATGTAGTCGACTTACATAAGTTGTAAATACATATACTTGACA
Source organism: Nicrophorus vespilloides (assembly GCF_001412225.1). Lineage (NCBI taxonomy): Eukaryota > Metazoa > Arthropoda > Insecta > Coleoptera > Silphidae > Nicrophorus > Nicrophorus vespilloides. The sequence continues at coordinate 131,787 of NW_017097242.1, forward strand.
AGTAACTTGGGAAGTTATCTTTATAGTGACGAAATTGAAATTTAACAAATACTTGAAGTATGAAAAGTACTTCAAATATCGAGTAATTATATAAACGAATTACATAAATTGCAAATATAAATTATTGACAAGTAACTTGGGAAGTTTTATGCAATGCATAGAATTAATAAACATTTAAACTTAATTAGATTATTTAGATTGTAACTTTACCAAGTAACTTTGGAAGTAATGCGTAGAATTTCAAAATTTAAACTTAATTTTTTTAGTAATATTGTACATCTCTTGCATTTATAAAATCGTATTACATAAGTTATAAATGAATACTTGATAAGTATCTAGCGCATAATTATGAAATTAAAACTTAAAAATTATTTGAAGTGTGAAAAGTACTTCAAATATCGAGTGTTTATAAGTTCCAAATAGATATACTTGAGAAGTAACTTGGAAAGTTATACGCAATGCATATAACTGAGAAATTGAAACTTAACAATTATTTGGACTGTGAAAATTGCTCAAATATTTATATAATAGAATTACATAAGTTGTAAATGAAAATACTTGACAAATAACTTCTCAAGTTTTGCGTAAATCATAGAATCTTTAAAATTATTAATTAATTAATTTTATTGCTAAATATCATTTGTTTGTACCTTGAATAAATAAAAAGATGAGCATAAACAATACATAATTAAAATTAAATTAGAAAGTTTAACTTTTAATTGCCTATTCAAACTATTACATACATTTTTTTGTAATTCTGTAATTTCAACACACACAAAAATAAAATTTACAACAAAAAAAAAACACTTGGAGACAATAATCAAAGTCAACATATGAATTGCAAGTATTGCACTCAGTTCTGATTACTCATTGCATTACCACAGTTTTCAATTAAGTATTTATGTCGTGATAATTATGTTACGCAACTAAAATGTTTGTCGTTTTTTACAAATTAGATAAAGAAAGCAAATTTTATTTTACTAGTTTTTTTTGTTGTAAATTACAACATTTTATTTAGTATTTAACAATGGTTTAAATAAACGTGATTAGAATGAAATAATTTTTATATAAATTGACTGCCTAAAAATGCAATAAATAAATAATTTTTGAGATACAATTTCAAAAAAATTAACTGAAAAATTTTAAAATAAAATCAATACTATCAAACTAAAATTATGACTCAGTAGGTTTCTTTTAAATAAAATAAATTAACTAATAGAAGAATAATATTTGAATAAAGATTGTTTTTATTATTTCATCAAAATTTGTACAAATTTTGTGTTAATTTGAAACTTAATTTTCTCTATATAATAACTATTCAATCTAAACTTTAATTAATTGAAATAATTCATAACAAATGCTAAAAATAATCCATTTTTTTCATGTATATAATAATGAGACACAAATAAGTAATTTTTACATTTTATTTAGCAGACAACCAAGAAAAATGAAACAGACCATAATTTTATATAATATTTTATGAAATCGTTGTTTCTTGTTTGTGTACGTATTTATTTATGTTTTGCGGCAATTAACTGGTGAGTTTCAAACACGCTTATTCCATGCAACGTCGAGCATGTTGGTTTGGATATGTGTCCGAACCGAGAATCGCAATTATTACTTTCAATTTATTATTACGAACGACCGCGTGACATGATTTTAAACAAGAATAATTCATAATTACAACGTGCACGACCATGGAACAATAAATAATATTCGGAGAACAAATACCGCTTTAAACGGCCGTTTCACAACGACGACGATGAAAAAAGGAAAAGTGAATTTAATGAGAGAAGTATTGCAAGAATGTTATTTTGACTTACTGATAATATTTATACAGCTACCACTCACTTTATATATGTCCTTTTAAAGTACGTTCGTTAATATGTACATGATTATTTACGAACTAGCGTACAAATAATATTCGGAAAACAAATGCCGCTTTTAGTGGTGATTGAAAAAGAAAAGAGATTTTAAAAGTATTGCAAGGATGATACTTTTAGTTGTTTTTACAAGAAGTGTTTACTTTCTATACTTTTATGTAACGTACGTTCGTTATTACGTTTAAAGTAACAAAGTAACTTTTACACTTAAATAAATTTCATCTTTAAACGGCCATTGTATATCGACGATTATAAAGAAAATTGAATATGTATTATTACAGTTATTGTTGTGTTATACAACTAGCGTTGACTTACATGATTTTTATACTAATGTACAAATTTTATATAATATATATATTATGTACTTATAATATTCAGAAAAGAAACAGTCGCTAACAGTCGTTACACAGCGATGAAGAAAATAGTGGAAAGAGAATTTAAAGAGTTAATTCGAAAGTATTGCAATACTATAATTTTCAATACTAGTGGAAGTTTCCTTTTAACGTACGTTTGTTAATGCATACTCGATATTTTATAAAGAATCGTACATATATTCGTACGATAAATGTTACGTACACATAATATTCGACAAAAAAAAACATCAAAAAGTAATATGGATGAAAAAGAAATATTTTAAAAGTATTATACTTGATTAAGATATTAATATTTATATAGTTAAGGCTGTCTCTATAACGTACGTTCGTTAATACGTACATATACGTACAATAGTATTCCGAAACCTCATAAGTTTAATACGTTGACGAAAAAGAAAAATATGCGTTTACTTTATGTACACTTCATGTATATCTTTTTACAGCACATTCAATAATACTAACATAGTCATTTATATCCAGATAACCGTACTAACGTACAGCGATTCTTCTAAAAGTTGTGTTTCGATCAGTCCGGCTTCACTATAGAAAATTTTGAAACAAACTAAATTTTAAAGAATTTCTACATTATATTCTATTTTGTATATATATTTATGCTGTTTATTTTTATGAGGTTTTAAAGTCCTCGATTAGTCCGGATAGTGGCGGAACAAATTACCATATTACCGTAGTTTATATTATGTATTTGATAATGTTCAAATTGAATAAGAATATGTGTTTTACTAAAAATATGTTATAGAAGTTAGTAATTATAACGGTCTGATTGAAATAAAATTGTAATATGTATATGCATTTATCCGACGGCAAGTAGTAGGTTTGTATGATCGCTGAGTTTGTTCTTGTATTTACGGAATAAAATATTTATATACTTTGTATGTTAACTTCCCATATACATTCATGAACATTTCCTGTAAAAGAAATGAAGAATTTATATATTTTTTCTAATATTTCTTGAGATTTTATTTGAATTCTCAAAAGTCAAAAACTTTTGATGAACTAAATGTTCAAAATTTTATAAATATTTTTATACATTATTTATAAATTTTTGTTATAAAAGTGTTTAGTATTATTACTGTTTTCATTACTTGCAATAAAAACATATATTTGGTTTTTATAACTCTTGGAATATTCGAATAATGTTATATAAGTTTGAATACTTATCGGAAGAATCCGTTATGTTTATCTTAAGAACAGTAATCTAGCTATTACATGTAGACAATATTTTGATTGTATTAAATTCTCATACAATTATAAATCTTCTCAAGTTTAAATATTTTATACTATAATCATTTGTTTTAAGAAACTTTTTTTTCCATTTAAATATAAACCAAAAATATTATTAATAATATTTCATTAGATATTATCAAAAACATAAGAAAAAAATGCAAAGAAAACAATAATTAAAGTTCCCACTTTACAAAATTCAATAGGAATATTTATTATTCTCTTTTTACGAATTTTCGGTTTACGAATTACAGTTTAATCATTATTAAATAGTTGAAATAAGCCTTATATTTTATTAACTTCATGAAAGTTTAACAATGATTCATGGATTAACAAAATTTTCAAATAAAATAAAGAAAAAAGAAATAAAATTGGACTTAAACAGAAAAACTCCGGTCAATATTCTTTTGATCCAAGTATTTCTAATAAAAATGTTTAAATAACAAATTGTATGCAATTTGTATGAAAATAAATATAGAAAATAACAATGTTTCCTATTACACATAAATAATTAGAACTTTATTGAGTATTAAAAAAATGCTTGAATAAAACTAGAATTATAGTCATTATATATAACTAATAGAATAAACAAAAGAAATGATATATGTTTGTTGATTAAATATTAGATTTATATGTAATTATATATAAGAATCTAGAATGACATAATTGAGTTTGAACTCATAAGAACTAGATTTGCATGTAGTTAGCAACATAAATTGGATAAACTTTATATAGGTAATTACCGGAGATTAGTTAGCCAATTATAGTTTAAGGCCGCGTTTTTGCAACTGGTATTTACATATTAGTATAATTATTATTATTAGTTGCAAGACTTTTATATATATAAGGATAAAATAAAACGAGTAAACATTTTTAGTGTTGAATAAAAATAAAATAAAACGTGATTGAAGGCTATGGGTTTCTCTTTTCAAGACCGTCAATAGTTTATACAAATAGTATTTCTAAAGTCTATGAATGAACGTAAAAAGAAATCTATATAAAAAGAAACAACTCAATTTGGTAAACAAATATTGAATAAATTCAATGCGCATAAAGTAGTGAACATGTATATACCGTAATACCCTCAAATAGTGCGGCTTCAATCAGTGCGGTTTTATTATAGTGCGATTTGAAAACAAAATAAATTTTAATGGAAATTCTAAATAATTGTTACACACTTGTTTTTATAGTTCATTTATAATTATTTTTCTATACACTGAAGTCTTTTTATTTTTATGTAGTTTTAAAGTCCTCATTTAGTGCATTTTCAAAGAGTACAGTATATTGACGCAATAGATTATCCGCAGTAATACCTCAAATAGTGCGGCTTTAATCAATGCGGATTCATTATAGTACGGTTTGAAAACAAACTAAATTTTAATGGAGATTCTAAATAATTGTTACACAAAAATATTTTTTTATAAATAATTTATAAGTTTTTTACTATATAGTCAATCCTACATATTTTTAAACAGTTAATACCTCAAATAGTGCGGTTTCAATCAATGCGGATTCATTATAGTACGGTTTAAATTAAAAATAATATCAATTATTTATTATTATTACAATTATTTATTATTACTTCTTTTTTTTTACAAGGTTTTAAAGTCTTCGAAAAGTGCGGTTTCAAAGAGTGCGGTATATTGACGGAAATTGCTTTAAAATAATATATTTAGGGCAATAAACAGGTTGCAATTATATGTTATTAAAATCTTTAAGTCATTGAAAATAAGTCACAAATAAATAAATATTTCATAATACTATTGAGAATGATAAATCTGAATATGTTTTGTATCGTCTTTCGTTATTTCTAATATATTTCATTGAAACATCCTGAAAAATGTTTTTGTCGAGTATTAAATGAAAAATTAGTAAAATTTCTTGTAAATTGCATCAGATATTATTGGAATATTTTCAAAAACTATTTATAGTTTGTGTAAAATCTACAATAAAGGAATAATTAGAAGAATTGGTTGAACATTGATTGATAATACGGGTATTTTACTTATATAATCTATTATAAATTGAATTACGTAAGAGTGCTTTGTTTAACGTTCGATTATTAAGAGTTATCCGTAGCTTAATTACTCGTTGTTATGGGATTCTGTCGAAGCTGTTTCTTTTGATCTTACCAAAAGGTAATTTATTGTGCAACCCGGGAACACCTCAACTGACGTGGGTTTCGTAAAAGGAATGTCCGACTTTGCGTTTTATAATTATTAATATATAGATAGAAAGAGACGATTATTATTACTATATAGATAGACCATTTTTTCTTTTCGGTAGGCGTTTTCTAATTAAGAAAAGGGAAAATCGCGCGGATAGATTGGATTTCGTCGTGGGGCAAAATGGCGCCGCCGGCTCCGAAACCTCATTGTTTCTATACTCAGTAGGGTTTTATTATTTTTTTCCTCTCCCTTCGTTTCTTGCTGCCCCATTCGGGGTTGGAGATCGGTCAGAAAGGGAGAGAGAGACAAGAAGAAAGAGAGAGAACCCATATTAATTTGGAGCTTGTACCTCGACTTCGTTCCTCTATTTCGTGCTCATTTTTTTTTGTTTTGGTTTGTTTCGGTTCTGCTTCTCTTTATTTTTTTTGGTGGTTCTTAGGGGCTCCGACGATGGTGACCTTGCGGCTTTTTCGGTCCCAGACTGTCGGTGCAATTGTTGTTTATGTCTATAATATGCAAGATCATCGTCGGGACAATGAGGAACGCCGCTAACGGGCGTTCGGAGTCCTTTGAGATCGAAGACCGACGCGGACTTCTTTCAATGTTTATTTACCAAACCCAAATTGTTTACCGCTCGTCGCGATTGTCCGTAATGAACAAATCAAGGGGCATTCAATTAGACCGGAGGCTTCGAAAGCCGCAAAAGCTTCAACAATTATATGAAACTTATTGTTGGATGTTCCTTTTCACTCTCTCTATATGATCATAAAGTACATCACAAGATTAACAGGTTTTTCAATACATCTTCATAACCAACTAATTCATAGTTAAACAAAGTGGATAAGTTGTACTGGTGATCATAATACATCACAAGTGTAAAAGGTTTTCAATACATTTTCATAACCATCCAACTTATAATTTAGTTAAGAAAACGTGTGTAGTGGATATAAGTTGAATTGGCAATCTTAGTCTAACAGGTTTTCAATACATCTTAATATAAAGTATAGTTAAGCAACGTCTGTACTGAACATATGATCAATTTGTGATTATAGTTTATCACAAGTCTAAAAGAATTGCAATACATTTTCAACCAATTTATTATACAGTGAAGCTACGTGAGTAGTGGATAAAAGTTAAATTGGTGATCATAGTACATCACGAGTCGAACAAGTTTTCAATACATCTTCATAGTCAACCAATTTATACTACAGTTAAAAAACGTGCGTAGTGAATATAAGTCTAAAAGTTTTCAATACATGTTCATAGACAACCAACTTAAACTATAGTTCAACAACATGCGTAATGGATATAAGTTGAATTGGTGATCATAGTACATCATGACAATATGTTTTCAATACATCTTCAATGCTAAACAAACTATGGTATAGTTAAGGAACGTGCGTATAATTTGGTGATTGGTAAATATAGCAGATCTCGATCAATCAACATATTTTCTATACATCTTTAAATCCAACTAATTTATAGTAGATTTAAGAAACATACGTAGCAGATATAAGTTGAATTGGTGATCATAGTATATTATGACACTAACAGGTTTTCAATACATCTTCAGTGCTAAACAAACTATAGTATAGTTAAGCAACGTGCGTATAATTTGGTGATTGGTAATTATAGTAAATTGCGATCAATCAACAGATTTTCAATACATCTTCACAGCCAACTAATTTATGGTAGATTTAAGAAACGTACGTATATAAGTTGAATTGGTGATCATAGTACATCATGAGACTAACTGGTTTTCAATTTATCTTAAGAACTAACCAAACTATAGTATAGTTAAGCAACGTGCGCATAAGTTGGTGATTAATAATCATAGAACATCACGAGTCTATCGAGTTTTCAATACAACTTCATAACCAATCCAAAGATAGTATAGTTAAGCAACGTGCTTACTGGATATAAATTGAATTGATATTCAGAACCATTTTGTAAAGTTTGAAAAATGCACAAAATACACAATTTTAATTATTTAATTATAGACACAAATCACTGAATAATAAGCAACTAATATTCAAATTTGTGTTATTTTCTATAAATATTACATAATTTTATATAAAATTAAGAAGTATCAAAATCTTGGAATTGAAATTTGGGTATATTCATTAAAAATCAATACAAGCATTTTTTTCATTAATTATTATATCAAGTATAGTAAACAGGATTGTTTCTAGCTAAATATAAATTTTCAAATAAATCCTAACTTTAAAAGCAGACAAATATATTAAGTAATATATTTGATTGAAAACAGTTAATTTATTAATTAAAAATGCAAATTACGTTTATTGCACGTACAAAAAGTTTTTACCCAAACATTTTTTCAATCCTGGGATTGTTAGTAAAATCTCGGGATTTCCCGGGAATTCCTATATTTTATTTAATATCAAACATTTTAGAAATAGACTTCATAACAGGATATTTACATTATTACCTAATTATATTGAATAATGCTTTACAACTTTTCATACTATCAATAATTAATTCTCAAATCTTTGATAATAAAAAAAAAAAACAGTGAAATTTATATATTTTTTCCATTTGTTTACTTGGTTATCAAAAAAATATATATTTTTAATGGCAAATGTCCAATGTAGTTTTTATCAAATAAAAATATGTTTTCCAATAATTATGCAGATACTAATTATAAAAAAAAACTAATCATTAAATTAAAAAATATCTTTTTCGTTTCATTTATTTTTCGTAATTACGTATTGTAATTATGATATGATAATTACAATGAGTTTTAGTTTTTGTTATTTTTCAACTAAACAAAAAGAAATTAAAAAAAATTGAACACAATACAAATTTCTTATACATAATTTATGAAGTTTACATTGTGTGCGATTTATTTTTATGTGATTAAAGTTTTACGATTAGTCCAGTTTCAAACGCATTTTGGCGATATAGAATACCCGGACTATGTGAGATATTGCTGTAGTTTTATAAATAATGAGAATTATTGCTTAAGTCAAGAAATGTTTGAAGCAAATTTATAGAAAATACTATACTAAATATTTATTATTGCTAATAAAATTGATTATGTGCATAATTTGAGGAATAATACAAATTTGTTGGTTTCATACATAAAAATAAACAATTATAACTAAATCAATAATTTTATGTTCGTTTTTTTGTTATAGCAAATGGATCGTTTACACCAGGAATGGAACCGAAGAGACAGAGGACGGCGTACACGAGACACCAAATCCTGGAGCTGGAAAAAGAGTTCCACTACAACAGGTATCTGACGAGGCGGAGGCGCATCGAGATCGCCCATACCTTAGTTCTGAGCGAGAGACAGATCAAGATCTGGTTCCAAAACAGGAGGATGAAATGGAAGAAGGACAACAAGCTACCGAACACGAAGAACGTGAGGAGGAAAACGAACCCGGCCGGAGTGGCGGCGAAAGGGGGCGGCAAGGCCAGGGGTGGCGGCAAATCGCAGCAGACGTCCGGCGGAACACCACCCAACAACAACGACAAGAGGAAGAACAACAATCAGGGCAGAGGAGACATGGACGGTCTCGGCGAGAATATGCTGGACATGTCCCTTTCCGGCCACCAGATTCCATCGACGATCGGGGGACATTCCCATGCGCACCCCATGTCCAACACCAATCTCCACCATCCAGGAATGCTGCACGCCGACTCGGGGATGCACATAAGCTCACTCGCCCAATCCCTGACACCCCTGTCTTCATCCCCTGGCTGTGCGACCCAACAGAACCCCCCCATAAAATCGGACTACGGACTCACCGCCCTATAAAAAACAACCAACAACCCTCCTTCAAAACAAACAACAAGAAAAACTAGTGACCAAAAAAAAAACAACACCACCAGTGAAAGCTCAAAAAGTGCTTATGAAAAAAGACAGAAACAGTATAGTTCCCCCAGAATCCGCCGACAATACAAAAGTGAAAATATTTACACGAATAAAAAGACACTCCTTATTACTTGTTTCTTACATACATATATAATTTCTCTTTAGTCAGCATTATCCAAATATTGTAAGTCTCGAAAATTATTATTTTTTTTAACCATTATTATTACATTTTCTTTAAATAATTACTCCTTAGTGTAAATACAAGAAATTTAAACATTTTAGACAACAAATTTGTGCCATTTGTTTTAATTTAATTTAACTTAATTAACTTAATCATTGTTTTTATTTTAATTATTATTATTATTTGTTCCCCCGCCCTTAATAATCGTTACCAATTTATGCTAGGCAACAGCAGATGATAAGAGGAGATGTTGAAGAAGAAGAAAAAATGAAATTCTTATATAATTTGGATCGAAAAAAAGTTATAAATAAATAAAATAAAGAACGAGTTACTAAACTAAGCTTAGTATGTCTGTTTTGTGTATATTACGTTTGTTGAATATTGTGCATGTACTTTGTAATGAATAAGCCCAGTGTGATCATTATTATGGAAGATTTGGAAATTAATTCAATAAAAAATTTTAATAAAAAAAAAATACAAAATTTACAAAAAAAAAATAACAAGACCGCAGGAAGAGTTGGGTTCTGTACTTTGAGCCTTATTTGAACTAACCTTTAATTAATTAATTGATTTTTTTTAAATGTTAATTCGATATTTCCAAATTAAATTTACTTAAAGGTAAGATCAAAAAGAAGCTTCAAGTACCGGTCCCAAATATATTATATATATAGACATAAACTAAAAAAAAAAACAAATCTAAACTCGTAGGTTATATAATAATAATTATATAAATAAATCTCTATATATATATATGGACTGTAAATAATTTTTAGTTAATAAACAGAAAATATGTATACTTCTAAAAAAAATTGCGAAACCTCGTTTTTATTTTTTTTTACTCCTTTGATTGACGGAGCCGACATGTAAAATGTCCGCCTTGAAATGTCACAAATAAGCCATGAACTATAATTGCCTTCACTTGCATATCGCATCGTGACTCCGTTACATAAACAATACGAACAAACTATGATAAATAAAAGTTGAAGAATTGTGAGGAAAAGAGAAATATATAAAGGATGAAATGTATACGGATTCGTGATGTTCGTGTGGAGCTCGGACAACGATTGATCAACAAGAACGAAAGAAAGAAATGTGTGCGCGTTTACAATTTACAGTTTACTTTTCCAATTGATACGTATCATTGATGGACGTGAAAATACGAATAGGAAAAAAAGAAACGTCTGTGAATGTGTACGGTAATTATTAAATCGATACGACAAAAATGTGAATGCAATGTCCGTACACCTCTTTGAATGTTTGTTATTTCTTCTCCTTTTTTTAGGTCTCGTGTTTTTTTTTTGAAGTTTCGACATTGATATGTTTATTAATTGGTTGTATTTAAGTTGCTTGCTGGAGTTTTAAATACACATAAGGAAGTAGCTGGATTTTCTGTTGAAATATAAACACAAATCGCGTTCAAAAGTTTATAAAATCTTAGCAAAAAAAATAACTTTTACTTTAATTTTATTTAAATAGAAAAGTTTTATACATTTTTATACAAATAGTATTAATTAATAATATTAATCAAAAAGTTTTTATTTTAACAAAAAAAAAATCGTTGTTATTGAAAATAATCACATTTTTAAATAACTGTCTCATAATAGAACTGGAATATGTGTATAAGTCAAGAAGAATTTGTACTTGCTACAATAAACAAATACTTGAAAAGTAATAATGTTCTTTGCAAGTATTACATAACGAGTAATCATCTTAAGATACGGAGGATTGTTTTTTTTATCGTAGTACTTTTTTTTATAAATCAATTACAGCTTTTTATACGTAATTAATGAATATTGAACGAAATAACAAAATTCTATAAATAAAACTTACGGGGATTTATAATTGGTTCTAAATCTAAAAAACTTCTGCTTCAAATTAATATTTTCTGTTGAAATATATACATAAATCGCGTTGAAAAGTTTATAAAATCTTAGGAAAAAATTGCAATTGTATAATAATCAATAAAATAATTACATTTTTAAAGAACTTATCAATAATTTCATAATAGAAATGGAATGTATAAGTCAAAAACACTTGTACTTGTAACAATGGATAAGTACTAATGTACTTTGCAAGTGTTACATAACGAGTAATCATCTTAAGATATGGAGGAATATATTTGATTTATAATTAAATATTGTCCAAAGACAAAACATATAATACAAACACACAACATATTATATTTAATTTAGATACAAGCATCAACAAATCAATAACTTTGGGAATTACTTAATTCACAATATCTAGATTAACAGAAAAACTTTGGATGTTAGCATTTTAATCTTTAATTACTCGCGCACTGAAATTTCTATGTACTACTCGCGCGGTGTATTTTATACAGACGGAGTGCATAAATGTTTGTATTATGGAAAGAAAGAACTTTTTCATGTTAACTAATGCTTATTTATTAGATTAATAATTATTTGTAATACATTAAAATAATAATTTCTTAATCAGAATTGTCGTCATTGCCCTCTATATAAGGGTGAGTAGAGGTATCAGCATCGTCTACTGTTACACCAACACTCCAGAGCAAGAACTAACATGCATAAAAACAACTTCTTTGTATCGCATTCAACACAATGTTGCACCGGCAATTAGTAAACACTTTGGGCGTAGGTTATGTAAGTGTCAGAGATGAGGGAAAGATAATATAGATATGATATCATTTCTTAGAAAATTGGTGTACTTTTTACACGGGCGCGAGTAGTTAAAGTTACAATCTAATAACTAGATAAAATTGTTGATTTTCTTAATAAATATATAAATAAGGACTGAAAAATTAAGATTTTGTTCAAATTAGGGGTAATAACAATAACAACTGTTATAGATAAAATATTTAATGTACACAATTTAAAGGAATAGTACATTTCTTAGTCATTGAAGAAAATTGATACTTATTGCAATTAAAACAGTGCTAAAAATACAAATAGGAATATGAGTCACCAAGTTATTCTTATACAGCTAACATGAATGCGTTACTATTGATTTTCTGAAATAAATTTGCCGACGGACTTTCAATTTATTTTCTGATGAACAAAGTATCTCTAAATTTTGATTTAATCTTTAACTTTATAACTAAAATTTGTACAAATTGGGACCAATAAAAATTTGAAAATAAATAAATTTATAAAAAAAATAATTCAATATCAAAAATAATAGTGCAACAAAAGATTTATAGAAATGAATAATTTATTATATTATGAAGTTTCAAATTTTGTACAATTTTTGTATAGGAATTGGAACTTTCTTAATAAAATAATAACGAATTGTACTTTATTAACTATTTGAATTTTAGTTACAAATTTCCTAAGTCAATAAGAAAATCAATGTAACTAAATAATAATAGAAATACATACGTTTTTATAAAATCATAATATAATTAAAAATTCAAGATTTTTTTTACAAAAGGATACAGTTCATATTTTATGTGACAAAAAGGTAAGTATATAATTAAAGTATTTATGTACATTTATTATTTATATTTAATTATTTATTTAAAAATTTGTATAGGACTAAAAGGGTTTTATTTAATTTCTAATTTTAGGACTAAAAATTTCCATTAATTCATGAAATATTTCATTCAAATCAATGAAATATTTCAGTATTTATTCATAAATTTCAATGTAGAAATTATGTCTTTTTTTCTATGAAATTTTTGTTGTTGAATTATAAACATACAGATTGAGTTATATCAAGTTATTTTACATTTTTTTCTTATAATTAGTACTAACTAATTTGTTATTATTAACCAATTTCTTCAGTCAACAATAAATATTGTTCTAGTCTTTTTATAAATTTGTTTAACTTATTACATAATGTTTGTCAAAGAACAATAATCCATGTAATTACATTAACATTATACTTCTCTTTGATTATATAATGTTTGTCGAATTACACAAAAATTAGACTTTTTGTTGTTGATATATTACTAATATTTCTTTATGTGACAGAGTTATGTTACAGTAATTTCATTATTCCATCGATTGGGAATGGTGGGCCCACCCAGCTGGACGTTTTCTCCTGTTTATCTGTGCGTTATTCATCGGAACTTGTTATTCTACCAAATCATCGTTGTTATACTTGAGTGACATATTATTAGGTCTCTAATAATCCGGTTCGGTCCTTCCAGGTACCAACATTCTCTACTCCTTTATATATCGTTTTATCAATATATGCTAATTCCACAAATAAAAGAAATACAAACAAAAAAAATGCATGAGCGATAGATCAATTTCAATCCAATTAAATTGTAGTTAATTAAGGATTTCCTGATTATGCGCATATCCCGTAATTCGCTAAACGCAGGAAGCTAAAGGTTTTTAATTAATTAGACGTATAAGCAATCATCAAATAGACATTAATTATCGGTATTTAATATGTAAATATATAGTTAGTTTATATAAATATTATACTTATTAGTGTTACTTTTTTACAAATCAGTTATAATAAAGAGAAAAAATATATTTAAATTGCACAGAAAGAAAAATCAATAATTTTTTTTTATAGATTTTAGTATTTGTTCTATTATTAATATAATTAAATTAAATATTAAAATTATTAATGAAACAACGTTACAGTTGTAAAAAAATATGACCAAAATTGAAATATTAAAACAATACTTTAGCAATTAATAAAATGGACAAACTTATTTTAATTATAAAATGTAAATATTTTTTGTAATTTTATAATTGAATGACAAAAATTAATATGATTTATAAGAAAGGATTAAATAATGAACTTTATAAAAAAAAGTTCCGTTCCAAATTAGTTCCGTTCCAAAGGGTTGTTCGTAAGTCGAATTTGTTCGTAAGTCAGGGGAATTAAAAAAAAAATCAAAATATACCTATCTTACCATACTTTATCATGGTTTATACTTTTATATATGTTAAATTCCGTATTACTGACTGCATACATTTGAAAAAAATAGATTAAAATAAACAAAATACTAACTTACAAATACTTTTCAATGTAGACATAACAATAATTTAATAAAAAAAACGATAAAAGAAACAAATGCAACAAATCAGATAGTACAAGTTCCAGAAATATTATATTTTATTAAAGAAATTATCAATTTTGTTTGAACAGTTCATTTTTTGTCACTTGTATCTCCTTGTAACAAGTTAGAGTTTTTATAAGTAAGTCGGGGAACATCTGTATTGGTAGATATAATTGAAATAATACAAATATTGTAAAGATCTAATAATTTTATTTTACATGTAACTTTTTGCCCGCAATAGTTATATTTATACTAAATTCTATATAATTAAAGAACATAATTTTAAACAAGGATAATGATACAAAAAAGATAGGTTTTTTATTTAATATACATCCAAACAATAAATATAGAAAGCACAAAACAGAAGGACTTTAATCAATAGTCCAAATTCTTACCTATAAAGATGTTGAAATAATTAAGGACAATCAGCATTCATCAAAGATCAACTTTATTTTTTTTTAATATTTGGTTGGTGCATAATTAACAGGAGTTTTTGTAGGCAAATTTTTTTGTTAATAAAAATTGTTGTTTTATTTAATTTAATTTTTTAATAAAAATATTATTTAGAAATGGGAAACAGTTATTAAAGTAGATGGTGATAATGCTCCAGAATAGTCATTTAAAAATGTTATTGTAGTATTTTTATGTTACTTTTTTTCATAATAAATAAAGTTAAAAAAAAAACGCTTGATAATTATACACTAACCCAATATAATTGTATAAAACTACTACTAGAAGTCAATATATAAATATTTTAAATAACAAATTATTTTGTTTACATTTTTATTAGTTGTTGTTATGAGGTTCAGCCAGACGCGTCATGTCTGGTCGCTTTATTTATTTTTTTGTCTTCTACTTGCAATGTAACATAACTGTCCGATTATTTTATATTGAAACTTATTGCAAGTCATGGAGGAAAACACCGTTCTGTTTAGATTTTTATCGAGATTACTAAGTGCTTACATTTATATTTAGTACGTGATCACTTGCGACTAATTCGAACATTTCGACACATAATAACACAATTATTAAATAATTAATTAAAAAAAATATATTTTGTTATAATTTCAGATAAACGTAATAATTATAAAATAATTTATTTTTAAATCACTTTATTGAGAAACTCTTATTTTTATTGTTATATATTCATTTTATGCTACGTTTTTATTAGATTATTATTCATTAATAAACGATTGGTTAGATTTTAAGTTAAGCAATGTTTTTAAGTGATATTAAATGGATGGAGAAATAAATAGTTTATGGAATTGATAAAACTGTCTACATTCTTTTAGAATTTAAAATTAAATTAATAATTATTAAATAATAATTTTACGATTTTTATGATTTTTTGTGATGTTTTCAGTGATATAAGATTGATGGAGAAAGGAAAAAAACTGCTATTAATTTATTGAGTATCGGTTAACGAACATAATCCAGTCAAAGATGAATTGCTTTTAACTGATTGCATATTGTAAGTGCTAGGTCGTAATGTACTTTACTAAACATGTTTTTTTTATGTTTGTTATCCGAATATATGTGTTGTCCGTACATAAAAAAAACTTATTCGAAAGTGTTCGTTCGATTTGTCTACAGTTCAAATTATTTTAAATGCTGTAATTTACTTCTGATCATAGCTTTTAAATTGTTCATTATCCGAATATGTTTGCTTTTGTGAAAGTGTTCGCAATCTGAATTGTTCGTTAACTGAACTGTAAATGGTTTGTCATAATTTACTTCTGATTGTCTTTTATATGTTCGTAATCCGAATATGTTTGATGTCCGTATCTAAAAATCTTATGCAAAAATGTTTATTCTATGTATGTACAGTCCAAATTGTTATAAATTCTGTATTGTGATTTACTTTTGATCATAGCTTTTAAATGTTTGTTATCCGAATAAGTTTCATGTCCGTATATACAAATCTTTTGCTAAAGTGAATATGCGATGAATATGTGAATATGTTTGCAGTCCTAATTGTTCGTTATCCGAATATGTTTGCTTTTGTGAAAGTGTTCGTTTGATTTGTTCGCAATTCGAATTGTTCGTTAACCGAACTGTAAATGGTTTGTCATAATTTACTTCTGACCATGTCTTTTATATATTCGTAATCCGAATATGTTTAATGTCCGCATCTAAAAATCTTATGCAAAAGTGTTCATTCTATTTATTTACAGTCCAAATTGTGTAATTTACTTCTAATCATAGATTTTAAATGTTCATTATCCGAATATGTTTCCTGTCCGTACGCAAAAATCTTTTGCTAAAGTGAATAAGCAATTTGTTTGAAGTCCTAATTTGTTCGCAATTCAAATTGTTCGTTAACCGAACTGTAAATGGTTTGTCATAATTTACTTCTGACCATGTCTTTTATATATTCGTAATCTGAATATGTTTAATGTCCGCATCTAAAAACTTATGCAAAAGTGTTCATTCTATTTACAGTCCAAATTGTGTAATTTACTTCTGATCATAGATTTTAAATGTTCGTTATCCGAATATGTTTCCTGTCCGTACATAAAAATCTTTTGCTAAAGTGTTAGTTTGATTTGTTCTCAATTCGAATTGTTCGTTAACCGAACTGTAAATGGTTTGTCATAATTTACTTCTGACCATATCTTTTATATATTCGTAATCCGAATATGTTTAATGTCCGCATCTAAAAATCTTATGTAAAAGTGTTTATTCTATTTATTTACAGTCCAAATTGTTCTAAATGCTGTGTTGTGATTTACTTCTGATCATAGCAAGTGAATATGCGATTTGTTTGCAGTCCTAATTGTTCGTTATCCGAATATATTTGCTTTTGTGAAAGTGTTCGTTTGATTTGTTCGCAATCCGAATTGTTCGTTAACCGAACTGTAAATGGTTTGTCATAATTTACTTCTGACCATGTATTTTATATGTACGTAATCTGAATATGTTTTATGTCCACATCTAAAAATCTTATGCAAAAGTGTTCATTCTATTTATTTACAGTCCAAATTGTGTAATTTACTTCTGATTATAGCTTTTTAATGTTCGTTTGATTTGTTTGCAATCCGAATTGTTCGCTTAACCGAACTGTAAATGGTTTGTCATAATTTACTTCTGACCATGTCTTTATATGTTCGTAATCCGAATATGTTTAATGTCCGCATCTAAAAATCTTATGCAAAAGTGTTCATTCTATTTATTTACAGTCCAAATTGTGTAATTTACTTCTGATTATAGCTTTTTATGTTTGTAATCCGAATATGTTTCCTGTCCGTACATAATTTTTTTTTGCTAAAGTGAATATGCGATTTGTTTGCAGTTCGTTATCCGAATGTCTTTGCTTTTATGAAAGTGTTAGTTTGATTTGTTCGAAATCAGAATTGTTCGTTAACCGAACTGTAAATGGTTTGTCATAATTTACTTCTGACCATGTCTTTTATATGTTCGTAATCCGAATATGTTTAATGTCCACATCTAAAAATCTTATGC
>NW_017097242.1:149964-172372 GCF_001412225.1 Nicrophorus vespilloides
GTTTGTAATCCGAATATGTTTCCTGTCCGTACATAATTTTTTTTTGCTAAAAAAAGTGTTCATTCTATTTATTTAAAGTCCAAATTGTAGTAAATGCTGTGATGTAATTTACTTCTGATCATAGCTTTTAAATGTTTGTTATCCGAATATGTTTCCTGTCCATACATACAAATATTTTTCTAAAGTGAAATTGTTCGTTAACCGATTACCAACTGTAAATAATGTATCGTAATTTCAACTTCTGACCATGGCTGTTAAATGTTCGTTATCCGAATATATCTTTGTTGTTCAAACATAAAATTGATGTATCCTAATTTACTTCTGACTTCTGTCCATAGCTTTCAAATGTTTATTATCCTAATATGTCTGTACACATAAATCTTCTGCAAAAATGTTAATTCGATTTGTTCGCAGTTCTAACTGTTCGTTAACCGAATCTCCAGTGCATATTTTTTACTACAGTCAATAACCCACCCTTTGGTAGTTTATAAGAGTATGTATGCAATAAATACATATTTTTTATTTGAATTACAGAAACATTTAGAAGTTTAATATTGTTTTTACGTTTTTCTTTGTAATTTTATTTATTTTTCGTTTGCAATTATTAAAGAAAATTAATAATAATGTTTATAAATATTTTTATTATTTATAGTGAAAGTGAAATAATCTTAATAATGATTAAATAAATATTTATTTTTCAAACAATATTGATTACGTAATAATTGTTTATTAAATTAAGAAAATTATGATAAATATCGTCAAAATTACGATTTTTTTACATGAATGTAAAAAATTTATTAATGATATATGAGAAGTCAACATATTTAAGCGTTTAAAAAATATGATTGTTCAGTGGATTAAACGGTTTCAGTTGATGGGTCGTTATGTTGTCAAGTCGTCTGATTGCCAGATAGTTTGTATGGCCTTGGAGTCTGCTGTCCTGATGTCTGCGGCTAAATAAGCTAACAACATCCAGCATTCTTATTTGAAAATCACTACGAAATTGTTCTATTCATTTGATAGAATATGATTATTTTCATGTACTGTTTGTATAATTAGAATATAATGTTAAATAGACAAGAAGATTGCATTAGAAAAAAAAACTTTCTAATATTTTGAGTACCTTCAAAAAAGTTTCGTCACTTCCTATAAGAACAGAAGCAAATTAGGTTTCCTGTTTAGTCATAGATCTTTCTTAAATTTCGGTTATTATCTTGTAAATCTTTATTCTCATGAATAATCTTGATCGTGATTACATCTTCAACTAAAACCTATTTTAAGGATAATTAATAAAGTTACAATTTTTTATTTTTCTTATATTTGCTTATATTAATATTTTCATAAAATCTACAATAATCAAAATAATTTCATGAAAACAACAATCAATTAGTATTAAATATTTTCAGATATTAACTGATTTTTTTTAGATATTGTTTCAGTTTTTAAAGTTATTGATATAGAAGACTTTGATTTCCACTGAATCGATTACAAAATTTCATCGAATTAGATTTCCTCAGGTGCTAAGTAATAATTGGCCAACTTTTTTGTCCGTTTTCAGTTATTTTTTGTTCGTCTTTCAATATTTAATACTTGCGTGCATATGAATTGATCGATTTTCCTTGGATCGTTTAGAGTTCTAAAAGAGATCCATCTCACACCCATGCATAAACACACACATATACGTATACGTGTGCACATACATTGAGGCATACGCATACACGCACACAAAGTTGGAGCCGTCCAACTTTACTTATTTTAAATTCATTTTCTCACCACATTGAAAGCGAGCCGTGGAGATTGAAATGAGCTTAATTATAGATTTATTTCGTAGCGCTCATTAATCAACGCCCAAGACTTTATATATATTCCACAAGAAAATAATTTCACGTGGGGGCAACTAGTTGTAAACTGGGTATGAAAAACAACAAAAAAAACTGCAGAGGCGGCGGCGGCGGTTGCTGTAGAAGTAGAGGAGGAGGAGGCGGCGCCGACGGCTGCTTTTCAAAATTGTCGCTTGACAAATTTACACAGCATCCCATAGGGATAGCGGATGAAGCTTTTCGGCAATTAGCCCCTTGCCCAATCGTCGGGGTGTAACTGACCGTAACTCTTTGAGCCCGAATCGCCGACACCTCGAGTCCGGCCGCCGCCTCCCTCGAGGGAATTCCACCGACAATTCCCAATACACGATTCAAAAATTTTCCGGAGAATCCGATCCGAAGTTTATTACACAACAATTAATCTAAATCTGCACCTCTGACAGCTCCTGCTTCTTCAAATATTAAAATACAATATGGATTTTATTTTTCTTACAGTATTATTTCACATAACAAATTTTGAATGATTTATAGAATCAACATTATAATACACTTTACACTTCGAAATTGTGATGATTATTCACTTTGTTCATCAGCCAAATAAATTGATTTATAGAAACAGTATTTTAAAATGATTTTGTACACTTTATACTTGAAAATTGTATTCATTCAATAAAAACTTAATCATTCAATAAAAAATAAACCACCTTGTGATATAATTCTTCACTTGATTATTCATCTAACAAATTTTGTAAACATTCTTGTAAAATTGCTTCTTTTTATTAAAGATGTTAAAGATGTTAGTGAACTAATATACTAGCCTTCCCTATATTTGAATATTGAATAACGAAGATTTTATATGTTAGTTCAAATGAATTTAAACTAAAATCAAATTCTTGTTTTCGAATATTCATGAAGGTTTTCCTATAGATAAAGATCAAATGTGTATAACTTTTGATTAAGAATACTTTTGTGATTCTAACTATAAAATGAACTACTTTTGCATTGTATTCTCTAATTGTATAAAAAAAATCTTGGAAATTTAAAATATTTACTAAGAATTAATTCTGTCTCAAAAAATATTTCGCAATTATGTACTATATTTCATAAAAAGGAAAAGTTAATTTAAATTTCTATACTGTTTTGGACAAATTTATAAATTATTTATAATGTAGTAAAATTGAAAATAATAAAAAAATAAAATGAACTTTTCCAAAAACGATAAGAAAATTAATTTTCATTGGTACATTTCTTATTTCTGTACATTTTTAGTATACATATAAATATGATTTAATATGATGATAGATTTATGGAAAATTATTGTGTGTTATCAAGTTTTGAATGAAGAAGTGTTTCTTATAATTACATTTAGTTTTTAAATCCATCAATCTTTGACTAAAATGTATCTAAAAAACAATTTAATAAAAGTAAAATCCTTTTTAATGCTGCATTAGATTATCACTACACACCATTAAATAATTCACTAATATTTTCTAATTGAAAGCTCAATTAACCATCATTCAAAATGTCATAAATATCAAAAGTGATTAGTATTAAAAAACAATTAAATAAATAGTTAATGAATTATACGTCTAGCTTATTTAAGGCAAAGTAAACACACTAACTCAACTAACCTTAAATAACCTAATCTATTTTTCTTATAAATATGCAACTTAAATATTTAAAAGCTGAATTAACTTAACCTAACATAATGTGTATTAATCTCAACCAACTGAAACCTAACCTATTTTGTTGATAATAATGCAACCTAATTATATCAAAACAAAATTACTTCGTCTCTACACACTCACAAACAAAACAGCAGCGGAAATCCTCACCTAACCTAACTTAAATTGTATAAACCTAACTTAATTTCTCTATTTTTCTTTGTAACATATTTAATTTTAGAACTTCTTTTAAGTTTTTTCTTTTCAAATAAAAATATAAAAATACAGTTGACAATGTAACCTAAATATATTAAAAATGAATTAGCTCGTTTCGTCCAATCCTCACCTTATCTAACTTAAACTGTATAAATCTAACCTATACCAGAGCCAATAAAAATAACAAATAATTGCAATACATTACAGGAAAGTACGTTAATCGGATGAAGAATTACTATATAAATGTATGAATTTACATTTTTTTTTTGTACGTTTGTTCGTACGTACGTACTTTATTTTCATGTGTACGTACTTTTTTTCACTTGTTTCAAATAGACAATAACATATATTTTGAATATCATTCATTCATTTTGTGTACATAATTTCATTATACTTATAGAACGGATTAGTCCAACTGATATGGTTGTACATTTTTCGGATATTTCTACTTTAGTTTTGTTAATTGGTTATCATGTACGTATTATCGAATTATCATAAATTTGTCATTGTTATTGTACGCTCTTGCGGATATTTGTACGTTAGTTCGATCAAATTAATTTCATGTACGTATTAGCGAACGTATTTTCAATTTAAATTCTTTATTTTATTTACATAAAAAATCAATTTGTCATTTCTATAAAAACATTTTTTTTTATTATTGTAAAAAAAAAAAACACTTTAATCTGGATGTGGAGGGTTTTATATTTGTATCGCTTTTGAAAACGTGTGGTGTGGCTCTTTGAAAACGTGCATTTGTGCTGCGAAAGCCTCGACTCCGATAAGCCTCCCCCTTTTGTCCGTTTTGTGTCCCTATATATGAGGGCGAGGCAATGACGATACCAACCTCTTAACAATAACAAGATTCTCGCATCGCATGCAATTCCGATCCGCCGTCGGCAATTTATTTCGCCTCCCGTTTCCGTACACCACACGCCATTCTTAACCAAATTTCACGACATTTGCATTTCTATGCGAGCACAGACTTTCTTTTGATTTTCTCTTTCCGAAAAGGGTTGACAAATTTATAAACGCTCCCCGAGGGATTGTTGCGGCGGCTTTACGGCAATTAGCAGCCTTAGAAGCCTTTACCGATGATTAGGGAGTGACCGTCCATCCCTTCGTCCAACACTGACCCTTCAAGAGCTCCCTTGGGCGCTTCTCTACTAAGAAATATATGCAAAAAGAGAGATTTTTTTGTTCATTTGTTCCAACGAGAAAAGAATGGACATCCGAAAAGCGCCATTTTAGTTTCTCCCCTAGATTTTTAGGGATGACGTAGCTCCAGGTCTATTTCTCTCTTTCTCTCCCTCTCTTCCCTAAGACCATTGTTGCACACGTTTCGAATATTTAGATGTTAACATTTTCCTTTCGCCTTCGATCATGCGAAAAATTCGGGAGAAGCCCTCCTTCTACGATCATCATTAATAACGTTCGGCGATTCCTCACGCTCTTCCAGTTTTTACTTGAATCGGAATTGCGTAAAGGGAGAGAGAGAAAAATAACAGCAACTGGAAGCGGGGCGCAATTGAAATGGAAGCCCATCTGCTGTTATTCCCCCTTCATTCATTCACTTTTTATTTATTTTTATTTTTTAGTTCATTCCATTTCGTTATTTTTTTCGAATTTAATAGGTCCCAAACAGAAGATGTTTCAAGCACGAAAGACCAACAGCCAACATTTCCGCCCCTATCCTCGTGCGCGTCAATTGCCTCAACCAACTCTTCGAGCAATTTGCATACGTCATATTTACGCTCTTTTACTTCTTTTTATATTTAATTAGTTCCTACTAACGAGGCATACTTTTCCGTGTGCAATTTGTATAATTTTCATTTGCAAAATAATACCTTTTTACTCAATTTTAATGAGACTTTGATAAATTTAATTGTATTCTAATTGAAAGTAGAAAAACTATTCCATTAACTTAATTTAAGTGTATACATTAGAAACCCTTACTTTGTAATTAATACCTAAGAAAAACTGACTATGTTTGTAATTATTTTATAAGTAGGCAATATAAATGATATTCATTGAATTTGTTAAATTTCTCATATTTTTCATTAATTAGTTTCACTAGCTCAAGATTTTAATTAAGTTGTATTCACTAGATTAAATAAATACAGAATATTTGTTTTATTTATTACCACATTTATATTCGCCCTCATTTGGACCAATATTTTTTATAATTTTTATAAATATATTGTAAATATTGATCTAGAAAGCATAGTCCGGATTCAGTAGTAAACTTTGAAAATTTCAAACAATCTACATTTTATAATTTTAATATATATATTGTACATTTTTCATAAATATGGAAATATAGAAAACCTATATAGTACCTTCATACAGTACCTCGCATAGTGCGGCATTGAATATTCCGGATTCACTATAGTAAAGTTTGAAAATTTCAAAACAAACTAAATTTTAATAAATTTTATATATATATTGTACATTTTTCATAAATATGGAAATATAGAAAACCTATATTGTACCTTCATACAATACCTCGTATAGTGCGACTTCGAATGGTCCGGATTCACTATAATAAAGTTTGAAAATTACAAAACAAACTAAATTTTAATAAATTTAATATATGGATGTATATACCTTCATACAATACATCGCATAGTGCGGCTTTAAATTGTCCGGATTCAGTATAGTAAACTTTGAAAATTTTAATTCAGTTAAATAAAAATAAATTCTATTACAAATATTTTTTTAGATAAATGTTTTTAAAGTTCTCCATTAGTACGGTTTTAAATAGTTGTGAAAATTATTAACCGCACTGTACGAGGTATTCCAGTTTATCAAAATATAATTCAAAATGTATGTTCTGATTTCTATTATTTCTTTTTCATACAATTTATTATAAAAAAAACTTTCAAATATAAAAACTATATATAAAATGCGCATTTTTATTTCCAAATTTGAATATTATTACTCAATTTTGATGATTGATTACATAATTATAGTAAAAAAATGCATTTGAAAGTCATTTATTAATTTATCACACAAGAATTATAGTTACCACAAATCTGTTTGTAGGCTCATTAGAAAGATCATAGTTTTTCCTTAAATTTTCATTTTTAAAATTCAAATCGATAATCTTGGTTATTGAGTAATTAAATTAATAGTGAAGATATTACACAAATTACACAGAAAATACAAACGTTTTCAAACAGTAACAAAACCGCACTATGCGAGCTCTTTCAATTTATTAAAATTTATTTTATGATTCTTTTTCTTTTGTTCTCTTTCATAAAACTTATTATAAAAAACACAATTTGAAATCTCAAACTATTTATATAATGCTCGCTTACTGCACGTTTTTGTTAATAAATATAATGATACTGCATTTCCAAATTTGAATATTATTACTCAATATTGAAAATTGATTAAAATAGAAATGTACTTATAATTAACGGACAACATTGCATTTCAAATAATTTTCTGAACTTTTAGAATTTGTCACATAAGAATTGTAGTTACCACAAATCTGTTTGTAACCTCATTAGAGATATCATAGTTTCTTCTTTAATTTTAATTTTTTTAAATTCAAAGTGACAATCGTGGTTATTGAGTAATTAAATAAAAAGTGAAGATAATACATTTCCAAGTTTGACAAATTACACAGAAAATACAAACGTTTTCAAACAGTGACGAAATAACCGCACTATGCGAGCTTTTCCAGTTTATCAAAATTTATTTTATGATTCCCTTTCTTTTGTTCTATTTCATAAAATTTATTATAAAAAAAAAACAATTTCAAATGTCAAACTATATATAAAATTCTCGCTTATTGCACGTTTTTGTTACCAAATATAATGATACTGCATTTCCAAATTTGAATATTATTACTCAATTTTAATAATTGATTACTATAGAAATGTACTTGTAATTAACGGAAAACATTTCATTTGAAATTAATTTCTCAACTTTTAGAATTTATCACATAAAAAATTATAGTTACCACAAATCTGTTTGTAACCTCATTAGAGATATCATAGTTTCTTCTTTAATTTTCATTTTTTATATTCATATTGACAATCTTAGTTATTGAGTAATTATAGTAAAAGTGAAGATATTATATTTTCAAGTTTGACAAATTAGACACAGAGAATCAAAATAAATGCCACAAATTGAACATACTTATGTTTAGGTTTAATAAAATGAGATTAACGCGGAAACATAAAATCTATACATTTTTAATTCATTAACTAATAACTCTAACTTATAAACTAGTTCCGTTCCAAAAGGTTGTTCGTAAGTCGGGGGAATTTTAAAAATTTAAAAATATACTTATCTCACCACACTTTATCATGGTTTTTTTACTTGTATATATGTTAAATTTCGTATTACTAGTAATACATAGACATCACAATTATTTAATAAAAAAAAACGACAAAAGAAACAAATGCAACAAAACAGATCGTAAATCTTCCAAAAATAATATATTTTATTAAAGAAATTATCAATTTTTTATCACTATATATCTCCTTGTAACAAATTAAAGCTTTTAGAATTTTGATCGTAAGTCCGGAAGTTCGTAAGCCGAGAGTTCGTCTTATGTTATTAACTTACTAGAATTATTGATTATTTTGTTTATATTAGATAATATATTGAAGCTATATTTAAGTAATATTTTCCGTACAATAAATTGTTACTTTTATATTATTGTATTTTTAACTCCTTTTTTTTTAAATTTATATTTACTTATAATTTCTCATTTCTTTAAGCTAATTTAAACTAAAATAATAATTTTATTCTTTTATATAATATTACATTATTCAATTACGTTATTGAACATTACCTTGCCTTGCAATATAATTTAAACGATTATTATTGAAAATTGATATTTCCTTACATTTTTTCATTTCCTTAACTCTCATTTTTATACATTGTATAACAAAATTATTATTTTATTAACCTTGAAAAAGGTCAATAATGTCAATTGGACTTACATGAAAACGAAAACTTCCAATACGAAAAGACGATTGTGATTGAAAACTTTATTTACTCGACGTACGTAACACACGAAATCTCACAACTGACTAGATTCGATTTCGTTCGACTTTTTTTCTTCTTCTTCTCTATTTGCCGTCGTTCTCGTTGTTGTTTTGATTGACCTTTCAATAAGGAGAATCATTGTTCACCTAGACATAACATGGATTCATTGAGCGTAAAAATGGTTACGGCGATTTATTCGATTGAGTAAGAGAAAGAAATGCGACGGCTCGAAACAATATTATTAAAAAAAACAACACACAAATCACATTTGTTTCAATTTTCATCAGTGTATTAATAAATTAAATTATATTTCAATTTTATTGTTTTTTTTTATCAATATACTTTCTTCAAAATGAAACAGGTCAAACTCGAGGCCCGCGGGCCACATGTGGCCCACATAGAATATTTATGCGGGCCAGCCTATATATTTTGAAATATCTTTTATAAATTTGAAATTATCCAATTTGAAATTTCTTAAACTTAAAATTTTGTTTATTTGATTTGTTTTTATTGTTGTTAACTTTTGATATTAGAATCATCATCATCTCAACTAAATCTAAAATCATTATTTCTATTTTTAATATATATAAAAATTACCATTAAAATACATCAATTGAAAAAATTAAAAGCTATTAAAGAATATTTCTATTGCATACATTTGCTGACAGACACATTCATTATCGAGTTTATTTACATCACGTAACGATATGCCAGTTACTTAACATAATATATATTTATTACGTAATAAAAACATAGTAGGTAATTTGTAATTTTCGCGAACTATTTTTTACCCGCATATTCTTGGAATATCGTCTAAATGGGTTCGATACAAATTCCCACCAATAATATTATATGTAAAACTCGCATGTACCCGCAGAAATCTTGTGCGGATACTATAATTAATCAAACGTTTCTTGTGAGTAATTTCTGCCTTCACGAATTCAAGCTTATTTTTTTTTGATATTGAAATTAACGATTATTATATTTTATATATAATTAATTCTAAAATATAACATTATTTCATTTGCTATGACCAATATTTTTTAATTAAAATTTGTATATAAAATAGTAAATAAATTAATAAACAATACAGAACATAATAATTGTAATTCTTGTAAAACTGAAAAATTATTTTATAATTAGGCAATATAAATCATATTCATTGATTAGTAGAAGAGATAGTTTCCATTTCTTTTTTTTTATATAAATATAAATTCTAGCTATTATATTACAAAAATAAGTAATGTTGAATTAATAATCAAATTTGTAATTGAAATATTTGTTAAATTTCTCATTAATTAGTTTCACTAACTCAAGATTTTAATTAAACTGTATTCACTAGATTTGATAAATACAAAATTTGTATATAAAATAGTAAATAAATTACTAAATAATACAGAACATAATTTTAATTCTTGTAAAACTTGTAAGCAACTTAAAAAAACCGAAATATTACTTTTACAAATTGGGGTTGGATTGGATAATTCGTATAAATTCTAAAAAAAAAATGAAATAAATCTTTGTAGATCCTTACAAAATATCAGTTAATTATCAATAATTTATAAGAAATAACTCGTATACTCCAATCAATTGATTTTCTTGATGTTTCAAACATATTAAATCAGACAATTCGAGGAATTAAGTCAAATTGCTTTTGTAGTTCAAATTTTGTTTTTATGTCGTGTAATTTTTATTTACAATTTGTTCATCAATGTGAACATTTTGTAAATTTAAGATCGTGGTTGACATTAAATGAATAATCTTTCCCGGTAGATAGTTACCATTATGATCATTTGATTTTAATTTGTAGGTTGCTGTCGTCTTATAGGTTAACTTCAGTAGTATATTGATGCACTGCGATTCCACTATTTCATTTGACTGTGAATCTGCTGCTATCCTTAACACTGTCATTGTCCATCGACTTGGCTGAATGAACGATGGCCCTATTGCTGCAAGCACCGAGAGGGCTCACAAAGGGCCTGGCTTGACCAGGATTTGAACCTGTGACCACTGGCACGTGGATAGGCTAATATAATAACCATTCGGCTAATAGTCGCCCTTATAGTTCAAAATAATATATTTTTTTTATTTTGAAAATATCCAAAATTTCTTATCCTTTTATATTATTTAAATGTGCAAATTATGTACTTGATATTTTATATCAATAATAAAAAGAAGAGTATTTATTTATCATAAATAAAGTTTATTTCATACTATTAATAAAAAGAAACATAATTCATTATAAAATCGACCTCACAGTACTAATTATATAATTATAAAAAGTTTAAGTTTGTAAGCTGTAAATGTTGTTGTATATTCAAGACAAAATAAATTATTTATTTGTTAGAAACTTATTAATTACATTGTCCTTTAACTTAATAATTTATCGCTATATCCCCGATATATCGGCAATATTTATGGCTAATTTATTATTGATTCAATCATTTTCTAAGTAAAAAAAAAGCAACAGTAAAGATAGAAGCTACGAAACAATCAATTTCCTAATTAAACATCCTTGATTTCCCTAAGAACATCAAATACATTTTTATTCACGACTGTTTTATAATAAAAACATTCAGTAAATTATCTGGCGGTTGACAAGATTTTAATTGGACATCGCCAATTGGCGATTATCCTTTACTTATTTTGTTGAATCTCAAGGATAGATCCAGTTGCTTGTGTCACTTCAGTCGGTGTGTTGTTAGGCTATTGTCCAGAAGATTGACAGTTAGTACGTCTGTCTAGTCTATTTTGGTATTGGCTACAGTTTTTCATAAGTGTTTCCTCTACTGTTTCCATTTGAAGGTCCTCATGATTTTTTTTATTCATATTCATTGGTGCTCCAATACACCATAGAGCACAAATGATCCTTCTTAGGCTCTCCTACTTGAATCTTTGTATGTTTGCAATATTAGATCTGCTGAACAGAATATATCTACCCAATATTCTAATAATTTAATATAATTCGGTAATATTTATGGCTTATTTATTATTGATTCATTCATTTTCTAAGTAAAAAAGGCAACATTAAACATAAAATCTACGAAACAATCAATTTCCTAATTAAACATCCATGATTTTCCTAATAACATCAAATATCTTTTTTTTATCGTACTTTTTATTCACGACTTTTTATTCACGACCATAACAAAAACATTCAGTAACTGATTTGGCGGTTGGAAGGATTTTAATTGGACATCGCCAATTGGCGATTATCCTTTACTTATTGGTTATTTGTTGAATCTCAAGAGTAGATCCAGTGGCTTGTGTCGCTTCAGTTGCTGTGTTGTTAGGCTATTGTCCAGAAGATTGACAGTTAGTACGTCTGTCTAGTCTATTTTGGTATCGGCTACAGTTTTTCATAATTGTTTCCTTTACTGTTTACATTTGAAGGTCCTCATGAATTATCCTGTTCGTAATATATTCATTGGTACTCCAATACACCATAGAGCACAAATGATCCTTCTTAGGATCTTCGACTGGAATCTTTGTATGGTCGCAATACTAGATCTGCTGAATAGCATATACCTACTTAATATTCTAATAAATTAATGTATTCGGTAATATTTATGGCTTATTTATTATTGATTCAATCATTTTCTAAGTAAAAAAAGGCTTTTGTCGCTTCAGTCGCTGTGTTGTTAGGCTATTGTCCAGAAGATTGACAGTTTGGTACAGTAGTTCATAATTGTTTCCTCTACTGTTTCCATTTGAAGGTCCTAATGAATTTTCCTGTTTATAATATATTCATTGGTGGTCCAATATACCATAGAGCACAAATAATCCTTCTTAGGCTCTAGGACTGGAATCTTTGTATGGTCGCATTATTAGATAAATTAATGTATTCGGTAATATTTATGGCTTATATATTATTGATTCATTCATTTTCTAAGTAAAAAAAGGCAACATTGAACATAAAAGCTACGAAACAATCAATTTTTATTAATGGCCAATTTTTCTAATTAAACATCCTTGCTTTTCATAATAACAGCATATATCTACGCACTATTTGTTGCTATTTATTCTTTTAAATTTATTTTGTAATTAAGTAATCAGTATAATTTGTTATCGAATCGCATAAGTACGTAAACTGAGCGCTCAATATTAATTGCATTGTAAGTAAATTATGACAGTTAATTACGGTAATTGAGTTTAATTCTAGGTTTTTGTACAGGAAACAACGTAAATCGTTCGTCGTCTATTCTTTCTCTCTCTCTATCACACACACACAGACATTGTTTGTGTCGCGTTTTACACTAATCCACCATTCTTCGCGTCCGACCATTATATACAGTTTTGCGTGCAGCCGCAAACCCATTCAATCATTTCAAGTGTCCACATGCAAAAAGAAAAAAACGTTAATCATGGTAGCAACATGAAGAAGAAAAATAGCACTGCAAAAAAAGAAGAAAAAAAAAACAATACATAAAACAAGTAAGTCACCGGGAAATTTGAAATTTAAAAAGGTAACTCATGAATAACTTCAATTATATGTGTTAATAGATTATCGATTCGTTTTAGTGTTTTATAGAGGAATGTCGAATGTAATTATTTACTAAATTACAAATTGTTCGAAAACAGAATTTATACATAATTAAATGCGTATAAAAAATTAAGGAATAATCTGAATTTTATTTGTTAATAGATTATTGATTCATATTTAACATAGTTTTGTTGTATTGATAATTCATTGTCACATAATTGCCTATAATTGGATATAAAAGGACATTGAAATTTATTTTTTTTTAACATAAATTGTTACTAATTTCCTTCAACAGAATTGTTCGAAAACCGAATATTTAATTGGATAAAATTCATTGTCAGAAAATTTGCTTATAATTGGATGAAATTTATGATTTTTTTGTTGTCTAACATAAATTGTTACTAATTTCCTATAACAGTATTATTCGAAAACAGAAAATTTATGTGAATTGGATATAATGCATTGTCATATAATTGCTTATAATTTGATAGACAAATCAAAATATTATGTTTTTTGTTGTCTAACATAAATTGTTACTAATTTCCTACAACATAATTGTTGGAAAACCCAATATTTAATGAGAATTATCAGATAATTGTTTATAATTGGATATAAAAAGTACATTGACTTTTGTTGTTGTTTAATATAAATTGTTACTAATTTCCTACAACAGAATTGTTCGAAAACCGAATATTTATTGTTAATTGGATTTAATTAATTGTCAAATAATTTGCTTATAATTGGATGAAATTTATGTTTTTTTTATTGTCTAACATAAATTGTTACTAATTTCCTTCAACAGAATTGTTCTAAAACCGTATATTTAATGAGAATTATCACATAATTGTTTATAATTGTATAGAAAAGGTACATTGAATTTTGTTGTTGTTTAATATAAATTGTTACTAAATTCCTACAACAGAATTGTTCGAAAACCGAATATTTAATGACAATTGTCAGATAATTGGATAAATATAATTGGATATAAAAAGTATATTATTTTTTGTTGTTGTCTAATAAAAATTGTTACTAATTTCCTATAACAAAATTGTTCGAAAACCGAGCATTTAATGTGAATTGGATATAATATATTGTCAGGTAATTTGCTTTTAATTGGATGTAAAAACCTCATTGAAATTTATGTTTTTTTTTTTGTTGTCTAACATAAATTGTTACTAATTTCCTACAACAGAATTGTTCGAAAACCGAATATTTAATGAGAATTATCAGATAATTGCTTATAATTGGATATAAAAAGTACATTGATTTTTGTTGTTGTTTAATATAAATTGTTACTAAATTCCTATAACAGAAATGTTCAAAAACCAAATATTTACTGTAAAATGGATATAATCCATGGTAATGCTCAGATGATCACTTATATTATACAAAAAATATTTATAAAAGCGTGTATAAAATTATTAATTAGTTTTATATATGGAATTTCGCTAGTCAAACATCATTTGTTACTTAAATCGAAATGTTTGAAAACCGAAATTGAATGTAAAATCGATGATAGAAATGTATGCACAATAGTGTATATAGAAAATGAACAATCTAATATATTTTCGATTTAATATATTTTATATTATATATTTTTTGAATAGTTGAATCTAAAAACTTCGGTTGTCGAATATAATTTGGTTCTTAATTAACAATATCCGAATTGTTTGGAAACCGAATATTTAATGTAAATAGAGATCGTTGTAAAAGCTTAGATTATTACTTATTTAAATAGTAATTTCAATTTGTTGTGTTAACAGATTATTGATATATATTTTTTCTTGTACGGTCGAGTCTTGATTGTCGAACATAATTTTTTAGGAAATTACAATAAACGAATTGTTCGAAAACCGAATATTTTATGTAAAATATGTATAATCCGTTGTAAAATCTCATATGATTGCTTATTTCAACATAGATTTACGGATAAAAACTTATGAATAATCTTAATTTTATGCGTTATTAAATTAACGATTAATACTCATATTAATCATTACTTTATTGATTTATATTGTAATTTAACATAGTTTTTTGTATAGTAGAACCCCAGAAACTCGGTTTTCGAACATAATTTTTTAAATTTACAATAACAGAATTGTTCGAAAAGCGAGAGTTTAATAGATTCATATACTTTTTGGTTGAGTGAAATTTCGGTTGTCTAAAATATTTTTCTACTAAATTATAAAAATTGCAATGTCCGAAAATAAACTTAATAAATAGATAAAATATAGACGAAAAATTAACTGTACCTTAACTATGGGAGGACGGGTAGTAAATTTTTATAATACAAGTAAAATCTGGAATTTACTATTGATAATTTTTACACTTGAAAAATAAAGTAAATGTATCAATAATTTTAATATTCCACAAAAGTTTCAAACTCTATAAAATATTTATACTTTTCAAGATCTTTTCCTCATATTATGTAACAGCTTTCATTTCCTTCACCTAATGTTATGTAAACGTCGGTAAATATATAAAGCATTCCGTCTGTTCCTTAGGTAAAAATAGATTTCCAATTTTGAGGGGTTGCCGTGCGACCATTTTTCAAGGATAGTCATATATATATATTGGGTTTCTTCATTTTGGGAACGGGAACGCCCTCGAAATTTGCTCCTTTTGAGGGCAGAACAGAAGAACAAAAACGAAGAAGAAAGAACGAAGGAGAGCAGACGGCCGGCCATCATTAGCGCAAAATGGTTTGAATTTCATCATCGCTTCTTATTATTCCACCGCTGTTGCCTCTTAAACCGGAAAAAATATCATTAATTTTGAATAGACAAGAGGGTTTTCGCATAATTGTTCGAGGCGAAAACAAACCAGAAAGAATGTAATTCAATAGGTGAAAAATAGATGATGGAAAAAAATGTTACAATTTTTAGTAATTCAATACTTTAAAATATTAAGTGTAAGTAGATTTTTTTTACAAAAAAAAGAACATGTTTTAGTTATTATTCAATTAATAACAATAATAGATCTAACAAAAAAAATTCTTAACATTTGAATAATGTTTAATTATGTAATAATTATAATTTTTAGAGCAAAAAAAGTCAATTATTGGTGTGAATTTTTACTTAAAAAATTAAATTGAAAATTAAATTGGAGATTTCATTCTTAAATTTATATTTTCCTTTGAATATCTTAGAATTATTACTGCATAAAAAAAATAAATTTGTAACAACTTGATAACATTTCAAACTTAACTGAAAACTACATATAATTCAACATATTAAACTAATTAAACTATTTATACCAATAAAATAAAATTTAGAAATAAATAATGTTAAACAAAAAAAATCTGATCAAATCTTGATTATTTTCAAATAGAATTTAAAACAAAGAAATTTGTAATAGTCGACTATAATCACGAATATGATGAAAGTTCAAGGTAAACTGGAAAACCTAGTTTCAAAATATAAAAATGTATTCTTTTAGCTTATTTTTAAATTACAATGAATATTTTTTATTTAATTAGGTTTAATACTTTCTAAAATTTCTGGATTTTTACTCGTATAGTGAAACATATTCAAAAGAAGGCGCGCAATCCGCGACTTCTCTTCTCATCATCACTCGTTATGCGAAACATCGTTCGTTAAGCAAGTCATCTTTCGTACAATTTATTTTTTTCGTTAAGCGAGGTTCCACTGTATATGGAATAACAAAAATGTTTACTAAGTCAAAGTTATTGATAATTCTCAATAAATGTTTACATTTATTATATTATAATTAATATTTATAAAAATACGATTTCCTAAATTTTTAAAGCTTTTATAATTAATGAATCAATATTAAAAATTGGAATAAATTGTAATGACTTAAAAAAAAAATACTTTTTTCATAAATTATTTCTGGAATTATTGCAATAAAGAATATTTCGTTCATTGTATAGATTATTTATTTTGTAAAGGCTATTATTTAGTTTATTAAGTAATGTCATTATAAAATCCTTAACCAAATTATAAATTATTGCATTATTTAATACAATTAAAAGTTATATTTATTCGAATATTTCTTGTAAAAATACGTTTTCAAAAAGTTTTTATGAAATTATTTTAATTTGCTGATTTAATTAACTGATACCGGAAAATACGCAACTACAGTAATTAATACAAACATTAGTAAGAAATGTTTACAGTCAGAATAATATTTAAACAGTATAGTAAAATCTTTTATGTGCCGTAGAGAGGAACCGCATAAAAGAAATCGCACAAAAAAATATAACAAATAACAAAACATATAACAAATAACTTTGTACATTACAGGAACTTTTTTTTATGCGGTGGATATGGATCGCGGAAAAAAGAATCGCACTTAGCACTTAGTCAAACATTTGCGAAATACATGAGAAAGTGCATCCAAACTAAATAAATAATTAAATTACATATGAAAACAATTTAAAAACATTTAATTTCTCATACAAAAATGCACATACAAAATTCAGCCAATACTGATATTAGTAAGAAATTAATATTGTCAAATTATTGTTTAAACATTATATTTTAGTAAAATGAAGATTATTAAGGATTCAAAAGTAGTAACGATGTGCAAATTATACACGAGATAATTGATGAATTACTGAAAATTATATATTAAACTATGTCCGATGGGAAATCGTTCCGCTTCATGCCTTTATTTTGTTCTTTCTGTTCTTATTTTCTTTTTTTTTCTGTCTTGGCCAAAAACATTCAACTTATAGCCAGAGATGTTAGCAGGTTGTGAATGAATAATAAAAGTTAAAAAAAAACTATTTAAATTTATGTAGTTTTTGAAATTATTATGTTATAAAACTCCTATTTATAGGTTATAAAAGATGCAAAAAAAGTTGAAAATTAAGTTTTTTTAAATTTAGTTTTTGAAGTTTTTAAGTGAAGTCAAAAGATATGCGTATTAAATACGAGATATTTATTAACTAATGTGATTTATTTCACTTTCAATTAAACTTATTTAACCCGTAACTGCTACTATAGGGTCAATTTGACCTTTCCAATTTTTTAAAAACTAAATGCACTTTATAGTTGCGTATTACTGTATTTTCACATAATTATCATCCAGATAATACTGTAGAATTGCAATTTATTAAATTATTATAATATTTCGTTCCATCCCGGTCAATTTGACCTTAAATGGTAAGTAATTGTCTTCTAAAAAGGTTAGAAGAGCATCGAAGTGTTGCATAAAACTGTTTCTTTTACAATGTTCAAGACATATTTGCAGTAAATGTCTTTTAATTTGAGCTTTTCTAATTTTGTATCTGATATGTTATTTTGTATCTGTTATTTTCTTATTTAAATTTTAGTTTTGCAAACCAGAAATATTGTAACGTAAAGTTTTGGATATAATTATTAATAATTTCTTATTAAAACGTTGTGAATGAATCATTTAAGTAGCCGGTCAATTTGACCTGATTGTAGTGTGAGCATACCTAAATAAGTACAGTAGCAGTTACGGGTTAATACAAGTAACAAATAATTATATTAATATCAGTATATTAAATCAATTATACTAATGACTATAAAAAACGCACTACATTTATTTTGGCGTGAGCTGGTTTAATGAGCGATTAATATTTAGTACCCTTTTATTCAGCTATAGTTAAAACACAAAAACCCTCTTAGTTTTTTTTTCAATAATAAAATTCATATTTTAACATTAATCGACATTTAATACGGTAAATATCGACTGACGATGATTATAATAATCATAAAAAAAGGAAGAGGATTAAAGTACAGAAGGCAACGGTGATAAATATATTCGTTTTTTTTTTCATTCGTCAGGGATATTTTATAATCGGGGGTGGCGGCGGGAGGACACCCGTTTTCACGGTGTATCAATCATCATTAAAACTGTCGCTCGGATCGGCCGAATGCTACTAATTTAATCTAATTACAAGTTAATGCGGATCTCTATATATTCCGTGGGGCGCAGATGGTTCGAAAACACCCAATCTAAATTCCACTCCGGACGAAATTGCAAATCCGAAGGAGAGAAAATTAAGTTAAGGCGGACGGGCGCAGCCAGTGAGACAGTAACGAGGTATTAGTTAACTCCCTTAGCTGCAGCAACACCAACAAACCCCTGGTTACAACGTCGTGATATTCCCACCCTTGTGATCAATACCCATCAACATTTACATGCATTTTTAGTTGTTAAACATACAAAAATTTGAAACGTCAATTAATTGTTATAACTTGAAAGTATCTCACTTTGAAAACAAAAAAAGGTGTATTTTATTTCATTACCTTTATTTACAACTAATTCCTATATCTATCTATCTATCTATCTATCTATAATGTTACGACAATAACTGTCAAGTAATTAGAAAAATTATTTGATAAACAAATTTATCAATAAAGTTACAAAACAAATTGAAATCTAACAGAAACATCAATAGTTTATAAACGTATAATAAAAGTAACTATGGTCTACTGTATAACTACTACATATTACGCAATATTTGTCAAGTAACTTGTAAAAGTATTTGAGAGAAAATCTATAAAGTTGCAAGTAAAACTTGTAAAAGTACCTTAGAAACTAATTATATGAAGCGCAATTAAAATGACTATA
Organism: Nicrophorus vespilloides; assembly: GCF_001412225.1. NCBI lineage: Eukaryota > Metazoa > Arthropoda > Insecta > Coleoptera > Silphidae > Nicrophorus > Nicrophorus vespilloides. Next base: position 169,719 of record NW_017097242.1, read on the forward strand.
TTTTTCAAGTAATTTTTCAAGTAACTGGTAAAATATTTGAAAATAAACCATTATAGTCATTGAATCAATAGCAAATGTATCAATATAAAGTTGCAAAATAATAGGAATGCGATACAAACATTAATAGTTTCTTAACGTACGATAAAATTAACTATAGAATACGCAATATTATCCAAGTAACTTGTAAAAGTATTTTAGAAACAAGAAACGACAATCATCCAAACAAAGTTGCAAAGTATTTGAACAATCTAGTTTATAAAGTGTTAGTGTTACCAAGTAACTTGTAAAAGTACTCAAAGAATATTTGTAGATAATTTCCATATTACATGCAGATAACACTGCAACATGGTAATATTTATACAAATATATTACTTGTCATTAGAAAAGTATCTGTAATATTTTGATATATACAATACAATACGCAATACATGTCAAGTAATGCTAAGAAGTACAAATTATGGAAATAATACATTATTTAACAAATCTATATGAGAATATTTTCAATAATTAATAGAAAATACTTTATTATTATGTAATTTAATTCAATCTAATCTTATTAGAGAATTTAATGTTTTTCATCTAAATATGATTGAAAAAAAGAAATAAATTCAATAATTGCAAATTTTCTTGTATTATTTTATCTCATTACTTACTTAATTACAAAATTTGCAAGGGTTATTGGGTTATTGTGTAATAATTTGTATAAGTTACCATAAAATTATTCTATTATTAAATCTCATTGAAAAAATGATACAAAAACATGATAATAGATTTATATTAAATTAAATAAGATGCTCGATGAATAATCGATCAATTCACATGTTCTAAGCTACCTAAGCTTCAATAAATACTAATGACTATTAGTATAGGCAGTAGGATACTTCCTGGATAGTTCCTAAGTGGATCAAAGGATCTGCCTAAAGATCACGAGGGTCTTAATAGCTGCGTCATTCAATGACTTTATCTTTTCAACACCACGTCAGTATCTATTTTTAATTTACACATACCTTCAAATATACAACTAGATTTATTTCAATCTTAATAAATTCACACATTTTTTGTATGAAAAAAAAAACATTCTTAATATAATTTTATTATTTACATGTTATTTCCATTTTATTTGACCACATGATTTATTTAATTAATTTAAATTACCTGTTAAATTGTTCCATATAAATTGGTACAAAGGCTAATGTCCTAGTTGTTGATGGCTATACTTTAAAAAAAGTGATCATTATATCCAATATCTATGTAACTATCAATATTTTATTTTAATTAGACATTATATTATAATGATTTGGTAATTCTAGATTTCACCAATTAACTTACATTAATTAGATAATTTTGATACTACAATTTTACTATTATCGGTCTCCATAACAACCAGATGGTAATTTTGACAAACATTTACATTTCATATTACACGTAGGTTTTGATAAAAAAAAAAAGTTAATCTTACTTTTTGATTGGTTTAAAGTTTGAAGAGTAGTACCCCGTTTATACTTGAATTTAATAAATCATCGGTATTCATTATTACCAACATAAATACCTGTTGGTAAATCTGAGAAGAAACATAGTTTGACTGGTTCCATGACCAAACAGAACACATCTGGACATAACATTACACATAAGGACAGGACAAATTGGATGTATTATAAAATGAATTTATAATTAATTACATATTTAAATATTTAAGTTTTATCATTTATTTGTATTGGAATTTTAATTAATATTTTTTCTGTTGTGCTGTTCTTATTTAGTACTATTTTGTTTAATCACTGTTCGTTTTTTTTAATATTTTGTTTTAATATTATTCTCTTTTGTTCTGTCCTCATGTGTACTGTTTGGTCCGTTCACCAGTTTGACTACAAATAAAGCTCATCTAACGTCAATTTTTTGATTTGACACAATAAACTGTTTGAAAATTTTAAAGCAATAATTAAGTAAACATAGTTGAATTTGACAGATCGTTGGTTGTCATTAATACTAACAGAAAAACAGTTGGTACGTCTAAGAAACAGTGTGATTACAACTAATAAAGCTAATTAAACCTTATTTTTTACTTAGACACAATCAAAAGTTTAAAAGTATCAAAATTAGTACAGTTTTTGTAGTTGAATTTGATAGATCATTTGTAATTATTATTACCAATAGGAGTACTAATTGGTAATCTTAAAAGACATAGTGCAAGTACAGCAAATAAAGAACATCAAATCCCACTTTTTGTTTGACTTAATACAAAATTTCAGCGTATAGTTCATTAATACCAACCAATTGATACATTTAAGTGACATTATGTTACTATAACAAATAAAGCTCATTAACCTCACTTCAATAATTTGACAGATACAAAGTGCATGTAAATTATATTAATATACAGTCAACACTCCTATAAAGCGGTGAGTGCGTACCGCGTTATATGGAAACCGCGCTATAAGAAACTCGGATTTAACCGTACAAACCAGGATAATTCGTAGCGTGTTCTATGGAAACCGTCTACCGCGTTATATGGAAACCGCGCTATTAGAAACTCGGATTTAACCGTACAAACCAGGCTAATTCGTACCGTGTTGTATGGAAACCGCGCTATAAGAAACTCGGAATTAGTACAAATCACATCATTCGTACCGCGTTATATGGAGACCAATAAATAC
>NW_017097242.1:172406-172577 GCF_001412225.1 Nicrophorus vespilloides
AAACAAGAACTAAACTAAAAAACTGTTTTTCAACAAAAACAATGAAGACTTTTGTAAAATTATGTAATCTTTCAACACTCATCCTTGCTGTCAGATATAAGTCGCCTAACTCGTCTTCTTTTAATGAGCAAAATGTCTTCATCACTTAGTTCATCTTCACATTAGTTTTCG
>NW_017097242.1:172596-208873 GCF_001412225.1 Nicrophorus vespilloides
CCCTTTTTTCACATCTTGTAAATCGAGATTTGGCACCTATTCGTTTTCCTTATTTTCGTTTACCAATGCATTTGATGTGGATGCATCAATTAATCAGTTTGAATGAAATGAAGTTCTAATTCTTTAGCCAAATTTAGCCTTTTTTCACATCTTGTAAATCGAGATTTGGCACCTATTCGTTTTCCTCATTTTCGTTTACCAATGAATTTGAGGTGGATGCATCAATTAATTCCATCAGTTCTTCCTCATCTAATGTTTCTTCAACGAATGATAGTTCTCTTACATCCTAATGGTTTACTGAAAATTCTTCATTGCTTAAACGAGAAGCAATGTTTACTATTTCTGTAACTGGGAGTGAAATTGTAGAATCATCTTGTATTGCTTGAACCATTTGAGGTAAAAGAGGTTTCCAACACGAATTATGCGTTGATGGGACTTATGGGATGCTGCTGAACGGAAACCGCGCTGTAAGAGTACCGCGTTATAGGAGGGCTGTCGGAATTTTAGCTCCGCGTTCTGAGAGTACCGCGTTATGGGAGGGTTGACTGTAAATAACTAGTTGTATTTTTTTTTCTATGCGAGATTTGAAGCTCAACTGGTTCTCGCATCCAACGAGAAGACGTTGAATATTTCCTCAGGTAATATAAATTGCTTTTGATGAATTTGGGCGCGAGCGCTGTGCGCTTATGAAAAATTAAAGTGGCGAAGGAAAGTAATTAAAGTTTAAATTGGGGGGCGGCGACGGCGACGGTGGTGTTGGAGAGGCTTTGTGTCTCTGGGGAGGGTTTCTGGTGTCGCGTCGCGCGGCGCCCTTTAGGTTTGGCCACGCTCGAAGGGCGCCCGAAGAAATTAGCGGAAAGGGCGACGGCGAAAGGGCGCTCGGCCGCCTTCCCCTCCTCTACAGTCGTGTCGCAACCCTCACACCGCTTGACCGATCGGCGGGTCGAAAGGGACAGCAATCAGTTGGTTGTTTGCATTGCGAAGGGATCGATGTGAGCGCATTTTCCCACGTCTTTCCGCACATTCCGCATTGATTTTGTCGCCAACATATGCATTTCTTGTTATGCAAACATCCTCTCCCACCTCTAGTGCGATTGTCTCTGAGTGTGTTTGTATGTACGTATATGTGTGTGTATGTATGTGCAGAATTTGATTGATTGATTGTTTAGGGATTTATCGCCGCAAAAATTGTACCGAATCGAAAGCAAACAGATGAAACGTGCAGCACATATTTTCGTTTCATCTCCAATATACGGACAAAAAGATATCGCATTTCGTTGCCATACAGAAAATATGACCTAACATTTTACAAATATGTAAAAACATAGCACAATCTATAACAAATATATTTAATGATTTAAATATAATACCATAAAGTTTTATAATATTTGTTTAAAAAATAGTCGAGAAGACGATCTCACCTTTGTGAGAGTTGGGGAGCCACAATTTCAGGAAAAGAGCCCTACGTTAAATGTTCAAAACTCAAGAGTTTGGTTTAGGTTCAAATTTTATCGGAAACTCGCATTATAAAATCGTTTACTAAAATTAATTAAAATATTGGTTAAATGAATCTAGAAATTGTTTAATTATTCAATAATACAATTAATTTTCATTTTATAAGATAATTAATTTAAAGACTAATCGTTATGTATTTGTTCAATCTTGGAAAATAATTTAATTTAATTGATAGATAAAAGTTTCAGAATCTTTGGCAAACAAGGAAGATGTTGAATTACAAGAACTAAGGATGTCTCTTCTAATTCGTTAAGCTTTAATTTCAGGAAGTCTCAAGTTTAGTTTTAAACAACTAATCAATTGTGCAAAGACAAGAATGGATCTTCGTTAGTTGAAATTTCATGAAACTTCAGGATTGGAAACTAGTAAAAGATGCGAATTACATTATTTCGTCAAACGTTGTAATTATAGTTATAAACAGATAATCTCACAAATACAATTAGAAATAAAACTTCAACAATACAAAAGTTAGTTTATTTACAAGAGATGTCAGTTAGTGTAATTACGTAAACTTTATTAGTTTGTAGTTTTTTTGAAGCAGATAAATAAAAAAATATTTAAGAACTAATGAAAATATAAAGTTGAAGTTGATACATTTAGTGAAAATATCAGAGCTTTTAATAATAAATAAATACAAAAAGCATAATTTCATATTAAATAATTGAATTATTTTGTGGCTAATTTAAGATAGATTAAGTATTTTATATTTTTATATTTCTTAATGAAAAATTATAGATATTTTCATTATATAAATTTACAATATTAAGAATGAATATAAATAGTGTATAAATCATCAATTTGGAAGAGAGAACAAATAAAGTGGCAAAAAAAAAACATATTCCTCTTTATGTTTCGTTTCGTTCATTCAATAGTGGTTTTGGAAACGACTGTGCAGTAATCGTAAACTCGAGAAAATCCAGACTCGGTTGTTTATATTGCAATCCTCGCTCTATCTCTTTAGTACTAAGTACGCAGACGGTTTTATTCTTCAGCGTCGAACATGTCTGTGAATAAAGTCCATGATGGATCAAAACCATTGTCGGCCACTAAAGTAAAGTGCGTTTAACCCATAGAATCAACGTAGCAGTTAAGGTTTCTAAATTTGAACTAGATTGAGTGTTTCTATCTAGTTTACACATTTGAGTTTATGACAATTTTTTGGAAAGTTACATCATACTAAAAATTAATTGAATGATTCTATTTCATTATAAGAACCGCTGCCGGTCAAAATAAACACAACTAGCCTAAACTTGTGTTAATTTAGGGACACAAAAAATTGTTAGACGAGAATCCTCAAACAGTATTAGTTGAGGGCCCCCAAATAGTGTTAGTCGAAGGTTATCAATCAGTGTTAGTCGAGGGTTCTCAAATAGTGCCCCACATAGTGTTAGTTGAGGGCCCCAAATAGTGTTAGTTGAGGGCCCACCTTAATGCGGACGATCGCTTGTGATAAAAACTACTCTCATGTTCTTACGTAAAAGTGCATTAAGATTAAATATATAATAATTTTATTGAAAATAAAAAAGTTTTAAATGAATTATTAATAATTAATATGATTTAATAAGTTTACTAAAAATTTAATACAGGAAATCAAATGATTACTTTTGTTTAAAATTATTGCGATGATATTCTTGATGGAAGTCTTCCTGCACGTTACAACTAGACATATTAATGTGTACTCCGATAAACGCATACGTAAATGCATAACAAATTTATTGTTTGTCACTGAAACAAACGGCAGCGAAATAAAAAAAAAACGTACATCGTTAACGCATATAAATTATTTTCAGCGGAAAGCGCAGAACTGACTGAAACAAAAAACGAGCAAACAACAACAACAAAACAACAACAGATACAAAATACGAGAACAACAAAAAAAAAAGTATGAAATCAGAACAAAACAAAAATGTGTGTATGTGGCCGACCGGCGGTGAGTTTTGAAATAATCCAATTCTGCACGTTCATTATCTGGGCAACGGAATTACCGCCACTGGGTGTAATTAGAATTTATCAATGAGTTCATATATATAAATCAGTTTCCGTTCGACTCGACGCGGCCGCCTCCGACCTACCACATCCACCCCCCAGTCGCACTGAAACAGTTCCAACAAACTCGTATGTTGCGTATTTCCCCTGATTCACTTTGTTCCTGTCATCACGATTTATGAATTAGATATAACTTTTTCCAATTAATCGTTGCGTAGTTTCAATGATAGCAACGAGAGTTTCCCTTTTCCCAACGAATTTATACGCTGCATAATAACATTTACAAATGTAAATTTAAATTTGATAACGCAACCACATAAATCATGGAATGCAAACACAAAAACAAAAAAAAGCGTATAAATTTAACTTTGTTTTGATATTTTATGGTAACACAAATATAATTAAAACAAGTACATTAATATGTTTAAACACACACACATTATTCAGTTTATTTAAAAAATAAATATTACAAAAAAATTAAAAATTTCATTTATAAAGTTTTTTTTTTAATTGTTTTCAGTAAAAATGATTTATTTTGTATAACAAATACTTTACATTCTTAAATTAATAAACAAGATGAAAGGAAATAAAAATAAAAATGTTATAATCTTTAAGAATTAATTAAATATTGCTTGAAAATAATTTCTAACAACAAAAGTTATTAAAATAAGTTTAAAGTTTTTGGAAAATATCTTTTTACTTATATAAATTTTATTATTAGAAAGATTACATTTAGTTTTTGAATTGTTTTACAAATGTTTGCATAGGTTTCTTTATTAAAAATATTTTATATATAATATTTGCTTTTTTTATTAAATCTGGCGGAAATACAATAGTTCTTATATTTAATTGCAGCTTTTGATGAAATCTTATGAAAATGTATACATTTACTAGTGAAAGTATGAATTAAGCATGTTTGTATTCTTCATACGATTATCGAAAATTATTGTTTATTATTAGATGAAGAAATTGAAATTAATTTTCATATCCAGATATTTACTTTTGTTAGAATATCAAAAATACCTCGCATAGTGCGGTTTCTATCAGTATAAAATCACTATAGTCCGGTTTATAAATTCAAAACAAACACAATTTTAATTGAGCGAAATTAAAGTAAATTAAAAAAAAAACTGTAGACAATTTTTTTTGTTACACATAAATTATCGTTATTTCCTTTATGTAGTCAAGTTTATTAGTTCTTTAATGAGTACGAGATATTGGTGGACCGGATTACACGCATGTAAACGCATAGCGTATGCGTATACATTTGGTTTAGTGATTAGGGCCCACGAGATTTTTGGGACCCACATGACTTTGGGGACCATGAAAAATAGTTAGAATTAAAGAACACATATTTTGTTGTTAAGTTACTAAGATACCAAAACTTGACCTCTCCTTGGGCCCACAACCTTAATGCGTCCTTGCTGCAAAATATTTATATATTTGCATATGTATACATTGACCAATAAAAGTTTAAATTACTTAAAGTTTCACCTTCAAATAATCATTAAAAATTCTTAATTTGTTAATACAAAAGTTTGCTTTTAAGATAGATTCGTAATAGTTGTTATAATTCAGTTAAGATATGTACTTTTTAACAATTCAAATTTTATTCTTACAAATTTATCTTAATGTCGAATATACAAAGTATTCTATCAATCGACGATTTGAGAACGTATTATTTGTGTGGCCGTAATAGTTGTAAACGTTGGTTAAAAAAAAAGTGTGTTCAATCTGTTCGGCACGGATTTATTATGCCGATTCCATACGGCGTGCAGGATGATATTTTCTTTGAGAAATGATGGGTTATGCTTTTGTTGGATATGAGAAAAATAGACTTACTTGGCAATTTGTAAAAGGGAACGGACAGACAGGTAATCGAACTGATCGTCCTCGAATCGAGATCGTGTTGGTCCGGAGAGCACTGACACATCGAATTGAAACTGCAGGACGATGTCTGCAGGCCGCTGGTGTCCTTGCTGCATAGCGACAACAGGACCAACGCCGTTCCCGTTATCCACAAAATCATCTCTCTGGAAAATATATAGAAATACACCAAATATAAATAACATATACACATACACACACACACACATTTGCTGCATGCCGTTTCATTTCCGATTCCATACATAAGTGCATACGGGAATACGACGCAAACAGAATTTCATTTTGAATTGTCAACGTATTTATTTTATTTCATAATCTACAGAGTGTACATTTTTGGGATACAAATGTTATTTTTCTACATTTTTTGTCAAATATTTCAAGAAATACAAAAGCTAAATTTAAATTCTGACAAATAAAATATGGATTTAAGACTAATTTTAGTTTTTGTTACAAGTTTCAAACAATAATAAAAGTGTATTTACTAATTCAATAAATATAAGAAATGTCAAAAATATTCAAACCAAACTGAAGATTACTGTTAATTAATTTAAAAAAAGTATTACCTTTACAATTCATGTATTTATAAAAATGTCAATTTGCGTGACATGTGACGTAAATGACGTTTGACTGTCATTTATGTCACTAAATCTACTAAAATGACAGCTGTCACTTTCATTTTAACATTAATTCTGTAATGTCAATTTGCGTGACATGTAACATAAATGACGTTTGACTGTCACTTTCGTTGGTACATTACTTATTAATAATCAAAAAATGACGTCTAGTTGTCATCAAAATAAATAATACAAGTTCGGCAATACGTACATTATTATTTGCGGTACGTTCGTCTGAATATGTATATTTTAAACACATATTCAGACAAACGTACGGTGTTGATTATCAAATGGTTAATATTAGCGTAATTAATAAAACAAAACAATAATCAAATGAAAGGAGGAAATGAAATTGAGGAACGGAAAGAACAAGTTTTAAGTAATTATTTTAAGTAATTATTAAATTTGCGTGACACGTGATAGAAATTACAGTTAAACGTACAATATACTAAAATGACAGCTGTCACTTTAGTTTTAAATCGTTGATTTACAATACGTATAATAATCAATCAATCACGTCTCGTTGTCATCAAAATAAATTCGGTAATACGTACATTATTTACGAATTTACGAATTAACGTACGCTGATCAAATGAATAATATTAGTGTAATTAATAAAATTAAATAATTTATCCTCAAATGAAAGCCTGTAATTTATATTAACTTTCTTAGATATATATTCAGGAATGAAAAGAACAATTTACAATAGTTATCAATACGTAATTAATTTTTGTTTATATTTTGTTTTATGTCATTATTCCAAGAAACGTTATTATTATATAATATTGAGAAAGTATATATATATATAAAGTTCTTGGATTTATTTAGTTGTATCACTTCTTTTTTGATATTTATATGCGCTGGAAGTTTATTGGAAAGTTTTGATTGGATCTGATTAATGCGAATAATGTAGTTATATCAAAGTGTATATTTTCTGTTTGAAAATACGTTTCCGTCTGAGAAATGTAATAAGTTCGAGAAGGATGAATGTGCATGTAGATATAGATACAGATATAAAGATATATATTGTCAATTTGCGTGACATGTGACATTAATGACGTTTGACTGTCATTTATGTGACTAAATCTACTAAAATGACAGCTGTCACTTTCGTTTTAACATTACTTCTGTAATGTCAATTTGCGTGACATGTGACATAATTGACGTTTGACTGTCATTTATATCACTAAATCTACTAAAATGACATCTGTCACTTTCGTTGGTACATTACTTATTAATAATAAAAGAATAACGTCTAGTTGTCATTAAAATAAATAATACAAGTTCGGCAATACGTACATTATTATTTGCGGTACGTTCGTCTGAATATGTATAATTTAAACACATATTCAGACAAACGTACGGTGTTGATTATCAAATGGTTAATATTAGCGTAATTAATAAAACAAAACAATAATCAAATGAAAGGAGGACATGAAATTGAGGAACGGAAAGAACAAGTTTTAAGTAATTATTCCAAGAAACGTTATTGTTATATAATATTGAGAAAGTATAAATAAAGTTCTTGGATTTATTTAGTTGTATTACTTCTTTTTTGAAATTTATATTCGCTGGAAGTTTATTGGAAAGTTTTGATTGGATCTGATTAATGCGAGTAATGTAGTTATATCGATGTGTATATTTTCTGTTTGAAAATACGTTTCCGTCTGAGAAATGTAATAAGTTCGAGAAGGATGCATGTGCATGTATATATAGATACAGATATAAAGATATATATTGTTAATAAGTTTTTGTGTTTTCCTGCTTTGATTGATAGATATAAATGAATCTCGTAAAAGTTTGTTTTTAAGACTCAATCACAAAGTTTACGTCCATAGGGCAGAGCTATAAAATTTATCGAAGTAGCTTTATTCTACTCAATTTATATAAGGATTCCTTCTCCATTCGCAAACGAATCGCATGTACATATGTATATATTCATTTATGTATGTTCTCATGTGTACGTGGTCGATGGAGGAGCTGCATTCTCTTTAGTGTAGACTACAGAAGGAGAGGAGACACAGACCACTTCACTTCACCAGACCTTTATTACACGATGAGGTTGTATCCAATCGAAAGGCAAGGGCATGTCACTCAGTACCTGTTCAGCATCATGGAGTTCCTGCGTTCCTCAATGAAAATGTGCACTCGACTCTCGCATAAAGAGATTTTTCTATACCGCCACGCGTATATACATATATACTACACTTCCGCATAGTAAATTTTCCTTTTCGGCTCGGAAAACGTCTGCATGCATTGCGTTGAGGCTTTCTCCCTCCCTCTCAACCCCAAAAAATAGAGCAACTAAATAAACGCAACCAGGAATTTCATATGTGACGCAATTATTTTCACTGCGAGGATAAAAATTTATAGCGCGATTTAATGCGAATATCTTGGGGCGTCGTATAATAAAATATTGAGGAGATAATGTAAGAAAACAATGAGATATTTTATGTCGATTCGCAGCAAAGACATTTGTGCTCTCGAAAATTTTATAACCCTCCACGTTTCTATTACATATGGTGAAGGAAAATGAGTTATTCTATCCGGAGGAACCATCTAACATATCTTCTACTCACACATAACCACCTACAAACCCACACAAAATAACATAACACATCTATTTTTTTTCCTTCTTCCTCCTTTGGGGTCGTTAATGTAGTTCCATTTCTGTTTTTATTGCGGAATGAAAGCAATTCCATCTGATAAATTGCACCGTGAGAACTGAACCTTCCTACACCTGACGCTTGTCTAAATACCTGTCCGAAAGACAACTGTGACACCTGAACAAAATTTAATAAAAACAAAACTACACGCAACAGAAATTTCCATTAATTCATACTTTTAAAAAGAACATTTTTATTAATATTTTCTTTTTGCTTATTTTGTTATTTATTTAATGTACCTGTCTGAAGTAATTTAGTGAGGTGTAGCTCGAAATTTCCATTCCGGTGTGTGTTTCAATAGCCTGTCGAGAGTTTAATAAAAATGCGGAACGTGCACTTATTGCAAGGGTGTAACTTGCCTTGCCGTTGAGCCCAGATTTTTATACTGGAACGTCAGTTACTGAACTGGAAAGCTCTTAATATTGCAATCTGTTTAGAACGTCTGTCATTCGCCTTTTCCCCAAGGACTTTAATCATAATGCATATTTGATACTTATACAGTTGCCAATAACACTTCAAACTCAACGCAGTATCTTTATAAAGCTCAATTATTTATCAAACTATGTTTTACTTTCCATTAAAAATAATGTCTGTTTTTTTTTGTATTTTATTAAAATAATTAAATTATATGTCAAAAGTATAAGATCTATAATCTTTTGTATTGAAAATTTCTCAATAAAGCGCGAAAAGATCTAGGGATTGTTACCAGTATTTCTCAACCTTTTTGCTAGGAAACCCAACATTATTTGCAATTCAATTGTTTATAATATAATTTTTTTAACGCATTAATGCCACTCCAATAACTCATGCGATTTTATACTTTATTTGTCTTTAATTATTGTGTAAATAATGTAGAAAAAATTTAGTCTAATTTCAATATTTGTAAATTACGAATTACGATTTTTAAATAATATTTAATACTTCATAATGTAGTTTTTGATTATTAGAAATAATATTGTTTTCTTTTATGAGATTTATTATGTAGATATGAAGATTTTTTTAATTCGATTCAATTTATGTACAACTTAATTAAAGTTGTCACGTTATGTTAATTTTTTGCGTGAAATTCTATGAAAATAGAAGAAGTTTTCAATAATAGTTAGTTTATGTTGGGTAAGTGAATCAGAAATAATTATAAAACGTACAGTTTTTCAATATTTATTTCTGATTGTATTCAATTTCTAGTTAAGTATATTGGATAAAAGTTTTATAAAATGTTCTGAGTAATGTATGTGAGAATCAGAGAGTCGAACCAGAACCGAACCGGAACTGAACCGAAATTTTTAGACGAACAGAACCCGATTCTGGAATGATAAACCGTAACCGTAAATCGGAATGAAATTAATTTAGGTTCGAATCTCTGGTGAAGATATATTCTTTTCAGTAGTTGTTTTTTATAAGATTAATTTTATAGTTTTAGTTGTTAGTTGAATGTTTCAGGAAAAAAAACCTACACGCAAAATATAAGAGGATATTTAATAATTCAGTAGATATTTATGATTGGATTCAATTTAAGGTTTAGTATATTGGACAAAACTTCTAGGAGATATAAAAAGATGTGAGTAATATACGAGAAATTGATAAATTTGTTGTTTTTGATGAAATTAATTTAATAGTTTTATTTGTTTGGTGAAACTTTCTGAAACAATATATAAAGAAGCTTCAAGTAATATACGAGAGGATGTTTATTTCTTCAGTAGTTGTTTCTGATTGAATTCAATATATGTTTCTTAGAAGATATAAAAAACGGTATCAAATAATATACGATATAATGATAGTTGTTTTTGTTGGGTTTAGGTAATAATATCGTAAGATATAATTAGTATTATGAAAACTTACTCCGAACTTTAATAAATAGTTATTGACAAGTAATTTTAAAGTGCATACATTAACCGAGACTTCTAATTAAAAGTTGTATGGGAATGGAGGGCGCGTGTGTTTGTATGCGGCAGACGTCGGAACAAAAGACAGACGTATTGAATTATCTAGTTCCAAGGAATAATGACACTCCGGGGAACTAGTCCAATTCCCGACACACTTGTGTCCCTTTCGCACAGACAACCAGTTTATATATTTTTTTTCTCTCTCTCTCTTCCTTCACCATTCTTCCCTTTTCTTCTTAGTTTCCCAGCCCATTTACGTCCCCTCAAACCTCGACAATTGCTCCATTACGCGGGCGGTGGGCGGTTTGGATGGATGGACATACGCACATACCGGGAGGACACTTGTATCCATTCCATCGTCGTCGCGACATTTATCGCCTCGCACAACACGACCCCGATTTTAATCGAAATGTTCCCTTTTACGTCGATTAATTGCACATCCTCCCCAACTCCCTTCCAGCTCATATGCCATTCGGACATTAATAATGGGAATAGTCGAGATATGACCTTTATTGTTAAATGGTAATTCCATTGTTGTAATGCCGAGTACACGCTTGAATTATAGACGAGGGATGCGAACCGTACCATTGTCGGTATAATTAAATTAATTAGAAAAATGCAGAAAGCGCGAAATTTAAAATTTACCTGCATTCAGAGCGAAAGACCACCAATAACTGCTGGTAATTAAAGGTGCGCTTATAACTGATATATGTTATCAGTTGGATTTTACAATTGTTTTCAAAAAAGGTGACTCATTTAAATGCGTTCATACAATCGTATCCTACAATAACAGTTTTATCATATTTTTTAAAATGTCATTAGCTAAGTGCCAACCTTGTGTCTTGCAAATTACACATATTGTAATTGTTACTATTTAAGCATTGACTTCAATATAACTATTATTCTGCTTTAAATGATTAATATAGTATAAATATTTGAAATGAATGATGAAGTTGTATCAAGTTTAATTCAAATATTAGGCTTCAATTCCATCAAATCATATTGTTAACTTATACTGGGATACTTTGACTATTTGTATGTTTTTGTTATTATTGAGCTTCAAAATTGATGACGTGGAAGTAACACAGGTTTTGGTATCTTGTAAGATTTATAACATACAAATAAAACAAAACATATTTAATACCAATGTAATCAAATTAAATAATATATAAACTCATAGAGAGAATCAAGAAAAATAAAGAAGCTGAAACTGAAGACAGATGACCTTGAACTGATTCCAGTTTAGTTTGAAGATTCTATAGAAATTAATTATAATGTAAACCGAGAAGCGACTGCAAAAAGTATAACAAAAAAATTTCGCTTGAGACAAAAATCTCTATTTCATCAGATTTATATAAAAAAATAATTTTAGAATAATTTTATACTCATATATGAATTATACATATGGTTAAAGTTAGCTTAGATGTTTTCCATTTTTTCACGTTTCGTGTATTTTATTCATTTCGTTTTTGGGGTTTGTATATTTAGGAGAGAAGCCTGAAATAATTATTCAGTGAACTGGTTTTTCTTTGGACCAGTTCTTTCAATATGTGTTTAGGCAACACTGCAATCCCTGTAGGCAGAGGGAACATCCTTCGAAAAAGTAAACAGACTTCACAGTATGTTACTAGAATGACAAATGTAAATTTTAATAAAATATGTGAGTAGTATTTGCGTTTGTTAACAGGTTTCCATCGTAACTGTCCTTCAGTTCTTTGAATTTCTGTTGAACTGGATCATATTGATTCAAATGCGCCATTCTATTAATGTTAAATGATCACCCATTAAAATTTTGCGTGTTGTTTAACTATGACATATAAATTATTTGATGAATGTTAGTATTATTTATGCTTATTAGTATGTTTCCATAGCAACTGTACTTCTTCATTTCTTTGAATATTTATTAAACTGAAACATATTATTCGACTAGTACCATCTTATAAATTAAAGTATTTAAAGTACCGATCACCCATTAAAATATACCTTGCTTAACTATGAAATCATGTGTACATAAATCACAGTATTAAGAATAACACGCACCCAGTTTTGCAGTATTAAATTTGGCCACCCATTAAAAAAAACATTGCTTAACTATGAAATATTAAAAAGTGATTTTAATACTATAAGAGAAGTAACATATAATAAAAATGAAATTGTGTAAAATTGTTTATGGTTTGTCTACTTTTAATTAAAAAAAAAACAGATTGTTTTTACGTTATTTAAACTATTTGTAAACAATTTAATGCACTAACAGCACTTAAAATGTGTATATTTACATGCAGTGCAAACGTGCAATTTAGAACAAACGGGTAATGAAACAAACAATTAAGCTTCGTTATATTTATATATATTTTTTTGTCTACTTTTTATTGAAAAAAAGCCTTTTTTTACGTTTTTTAAAGCATTTGAAACATGTATAATTACATGTAGTGCAAACGCGCAATTTAGTATAAACAAGTAATTATAAAAACTGGAATAAAACAATTAACATTTTATTCGATATTTGTGTGTATGTTGCTAATGATAAATGGTGAAAATATAAATAAAATGTTTGGTGTTTGTAGTGTATAATATGAAATATGAGTTTTTGATTCGTGTATAATTCCGTGTGATGACAGAGTAAATCGAACTGCCGTGAGTGGGTCATCAATGCTTAGTCAACCAGAGTCATCAGTCAATTAATCAACCAAGGACCGGGAAACCAAACAATCGAATAATAGCCATGCATCGCTTCACAGGATATATTATCTGACCTAATAGTATTTTGCAAATGATATTCTATAACCCGGATATATAATCCAGGAAATTGATATATTATTATATAAATAATTTGCAAACGATGCAAATCATAATAAATATATTTTACCAAATTTGTGTTTGCTTCATGTAAATAAATAAAAAAGTTGTAAAACTTATCAATTAAATTCCTCACTTGGATACAAATAAAATCATTAATAACAACTTTTTTTTTTTAAGTTATACAACTTACAATTTTTATTAAGTATATAAGAAAAATTCATATAAAAATATTTTAATGACAAAACAAAAGTTTTTTCTAAAAAATTCTTTTAAATTTTATAAAGTCAATAATTCTTAATACAATAGTTTCTTCATGTTTTCAATGAAATTGTAATAAAATGTCATCATGTATGTTAATAGTCTTTTGGTCCTATATGAGACAATAAAATATATTGTATAACTAATATTTAAGTTATAGTAAAGTTATCTACATAATAAATTTGTATTCTAAGTTTAACAAAAATCTTGAGTTTTTTCTTAAATTTCATTAAATTAACGTTATACAATCGATTTTTAATTATTGAAGAAAAAAATAAGTTATATAAAATTTATATAAAATCTGTCTATTAAATTAAGTATTACGTTATTTAACTAAAAATCTACTGTGATTAATACAAATTTTATGAAATCTGGTACTGACATTGTAGAAAGTTGTATGAAATATTCACGTCTAAAACACATCTCAAATTGTTTCCTTCTGGGCGTGTGCAATAAAATAATGTCACAGGTATAACTCACATCCACCCACGCATATATTTATACATTTATATATATACATATATAGAAAGGGCGGATGCTTTCAGATGAGACCTGAATATGGATATTAAATATTTCACGTTCGCACATTGTCGTGCAGATGTGCTTGTTTCCTTCGCGTATTTCCACGGGCATACGGCAAAAAGGCATTGCCGGTGGCGACGAAACAGTAAACAACGTTATAGCGAGGAAATGGCGTATTTAGCCTCCATCTAGAGAATGGGATGCAACTTTTCTCGCATACTTTCACCTTTTATACGTGTATATAATACACGTATATATTTTTTTTTGTAATTTCCTTAAGCTTTACGAGACTTGTGTTGAGGTATATTGAAACGCGATACAAACATCAAATGAATTTCGTTTCGAGTAAATTGAAATTCTGTTTCGTTTTGCATACACAATTCCAACATATGACTGGGTTAAAATTACCTTCAATAACGAAGCCTACAATTTTAAGTAAAATATGGTCAAAAGTTGTATAAGAAGAAAATAACATTAAATAAATTAGAAATGAACTTAAAAAGCCCAAGACAAAATTAAAGAAGTTACTAATATAAAATTTATTCAACTTAATTGTAGGTTACTTTTATATTCATATATTAATTATACATATGGTTAAAGTTAGCTTAGATGTTTTCGCGTTTCGTGTATTTTATTCATTTCGTTTTTGGGGTTTGTATATTTGGGAGAGAAGCCCAAAATAATTATTCAGTTTTTCTTTAGACCAGTTCTTTCAGTATGTTTTTAGGCAAATAAATTAGAAATGAAGTTACAAAGCCGAAGACAATATTGAAGAAGTTTCTGTTGCTTTTTTAATGAGTTTAGTAAAAATTAATCAAGGTCTAAGTATAGCACTAAACTTTTTTTATACCATTGATTAAGAAAGGCAGGTTTACCATAAAATATGAGTTTTGTTAATGTAATTATGCATAATTAATGTTATTATTAATAGGTAATTAATATTTATGGTGGAATCATAATAATGCAAGAAAGACAACAATTATTGTACTCCAATAGTCAAAATATAATTTAATTAAAAATTTAATTAATTTTCATGATAAAGCATAAACGGAATTACTGTCCGAACAAGTCAATAATAACATTATGATTAATAACAAGTCAATAAAAATACATTACGTTCTATCAAAAACAAATATAATAATACGTAGTTATTCACATTATAAAATAATAATGTCACAGTTAGTAAAAACAATTGTAAATATATTATTCACAAATATTTAGGTTATTAATAAACTTATTATTTTTATTTATTTATTATTAATCAATATATTTTACTTATTAAATAATAATGACATTGTGGCGCTGACTTCAGCCCGGATATGATGTCACGTACCAACCCGGTACGGTACGCCCTACTCCAGCCTGTAACTCTCTCTTGTAACCTGTATCTCGCTCTCTCGGTGTACCGTGATCCGAATAAGATATACTTGTGAACGCCGCCATTGTGGAAGTTAATCTACGATCTTTCCTCTCCAATCCATATAACTGATCTTCTCCAAAACATAATTAGTAAATAATTATATATAGATTTTTGTTACGTAATAAATATTTAACTAAGTACATTTTGTGTTAAATAATATATAATTTACTATTTTTTTGTATAACTCTACTGATTATTAAAGTTATTTCATGTTAGATTACAATAATTATGAAAGAAGGTATTTTAGAATTAGAATTTTTGAAAAGTTGAGTAATTTTTGATAATATTTGAAATGAAATCATGTGTATAAAACTAGTTAAATCATGCTAAATTGTATAATTTATATAAGCAATTACATTTACATTTCTTAAAAAAAATTGTATTAACTTTTCTTAAATATTGAAATTTTGTCATAAAATCGTATTTTAAATTTAATTACATGTTCTTTAATTGTTTAAAATAAAATTCGTGTATATTTCAATTTCCAAAGACAGTAATTATAATAATCAAGGTAGGTTTTCTTAGGTAAATAAATTGTGTAATAAATGTAACATTGAGTAAACGTTATAACAATTAAAATAATATTATCGTTGATGTAATATTTTCTCATGGAAGATTGCATCTTAATGACCTAATTTTCGCGCAGTTATCGGGCTCGATATAAATGAAGATAAATACGATGCTCCTTAATGGACCGATGCACTCTTAATGTCCTTTATCGTCACTTCAATATGTTGTCTTGTTCACTAAGACCACCCCATATTTCCGCTCCGTATAATAATGATACAGTGGTGCAATTGCTCGGAATTTTACCATTGCGGAGCAAGAATTGGTTCGAAGTTAAATCCACCGAATCCGTAAGGCGTACACTTCCTTATCACACTTCGCTTCATTTTAAATTGTATTTAGTGTAGATGCATTCAATGAACAATATAATTATATTAATTACTCAAGTATTTAAGCTTTATATAATTAGTAGAAATAATTTAATAAAAATTAGTGATACCTTCCATACAGTGTGGATTGTTGGGTTTGTTGGTTTTTAAAACCTGGTTTCTGAAAACCGGTTTTTTGAAGAAATTTATATAATTAAAAAATCGCAATTTTCCAACTAAAAAACCGGTTTTTGGACATAGTTAAAATAAACATTTTGAGACAAAATCTTCTATGACAAACCGAAAATTGGGATGAAACTAAGTATTATTCTTATAACAATGACTTACAAAAATGCTATGAAAAAAAATAATTCATAAATATCTTCAAAAACCTAAAGAAGTGACTTCGACCTGCACAAAATAATAGTTTTAGTATTAGAGGGTACAAATATAAGAACAAAATATTTAAAAAAAATATATATGCCAAACAATGGCTTGGTTTGCCTTGATCTGTAGTTATTATTTCCTTTGTAACATTATTTTCTGAGGAAAAGAAGGAATAAATTAATGTTTTATATTAATGTTTTTATATAATATTTTCGATTGTTTAAGTTATATTTTGTGAAAAAAAGGAAAATAAGTTGTGTATTTATATTTTTTTTTCAAAATTCAAATACCGGTTTTTTTAAAGTAGGTTATTGTATAAACCCTTATTTTTTTAATTAAATTTATCGAAACCACATGGCAACGTCTTTTATAAATGGTACTTGTACAAGTGCATATGATAATATTGTTATAATATTAATTTAATTGTCAAGTAACTAACACTAACTGGTTACTTTTTGTATTTCTGTATATTTATTTATTTTTATATATACAATAAAATTTACTTTTCTACTTATTTTTTTAATTAACAGTCATTTTGCATTTAAATAATTGTGTAAGTAAATGTAAAATTGTGATAATATCTTTTGGAACATTGTAGACTACTCATATTACTCAATTAATATTGATTACCGAGGACTTCGATGAACTAAAAATAAAACGTGAATAGATCAAACAACTTGAGACTCTTGTAAGTTGTTTTTCTAATAACGTGGGTATGAGTTATGGAAATCGTTATTTTAGTGCTTGGGTTAATGAATTTCCCTCCCGAAACTTTTATAGATATTGCCTAGTTATAGACGATCCGTTAATAAGTGCGGAATTTGTACGTAAATCAATTTCTTGCGCGAAGACTCTTCCATCGGGCGTACATCGCATCAGCATTCCGGGTGATTTATGTTCCGTATTAAAATTCCCTAGGTAAATTGCTAGGCGTTTAGGAAATGTAAAGATGAGAAAGAATGCAGTGAAAGAAGAAAAAAATAACAACTAAACTGGAAACACCGTTTGTCACTTCACGAGCGTCGCTTATGCAATATGAAAAGCATTCCCATCAGCATTCGGAGATCCTCGAAACTGAAGTACATAGCTATTCCATTCAGGGACGACCAAAACCCTGTGCAATTCCAAAAAGTCCAGTATAAAAATTTCAATTGTTTGCGCAGAAAAGTAATTACTAGGTGAATCCAGGAGTGTAATTAAAGGCGAGAGAATTCGCTTTTACGAAACCGCTTTTTAATTCGGTTCGCGTGCGACGACCGGTTTAAAAATCTGAATTTCTTAAGGGTTCGCATTACCCGTTTTCGGCATTACACCGGAGGCTAGGAAATCCGGATCAATCCTGCCGCATTATATTATATAAGGGCTTGATTGACTTTCCTAGAAGGGCGCGCAAGGCTTTTTTTTCGGGAGAAAAGAAAGAAGGGAGAGAGTAGAAAGGGAGGAACGTCGGCGGACCGAAGAGGAAAATAATCATGAATCGGTAATAGAATTCCGGTTTAACGTAGAAATGATTTGGAAACTTTTTTCATTTAGCGGTTGGCATTAAGGGGAGGACGAAGAATTCGGAGGCGCCGCCTACTAATGCATTCATATTATTCACCAAAAAATTATAAAACACCATCATTCTCCGCCGCAGGGCTCTGCATGAAAATGGTTCCTTTCAAAATCTGTTTTGTCATGACATAACTATGCAACTCTGCGAATTACATACAAATGAGGACCATTTATCTAAGCATAAATTTCTTTAGGTTTAACTTCTACCAACACAATTTTTTGTATTTTATTCAGGAGAGTGTGAATGAACTATTATATCTATATCAAGGGGCCGGCAACCTTTGGGAGTGAAATCATTTTTATGATTACATCTTTTAAACAAATATTGTGATAATTTCTTAATAATGAAAAGAGCTGCATGCGGCTCTAAACCCAGATATTGCTGATCCTAACAATAAAAACTATATAATAATAGTTATTAGATAGAAATTAAAATATGGGAAAAATATTCCAAAATAAAATGTTGTAAATTTAAAAATTAATTGAGTGATAATTAATTATGTAATCTGCGTACTAAATTTTATAAACAAAAATTAATAAAAATTATATTTCATTTTCAATTAATGATAACATTTTGTAATTAGAACACTGTGATTCATTTACTAAACAATATTTAATTAGAAATCACAAACCTTACATATAATTATAAAATAATTAAAATAAATACATGAAATAATTTATTTAGTATATGAAAATTAGTAGCAAACTTTAAAAAGTTTCAATTTACATTTATTGTTAAATGATTTTGTCCATTAATATTAAATAATTACTTATTAATTAAATTTACATTACAGTTTTCTTTAATAATTGTTAAGGTTAGTTTTATATTTATGATACGATTTTTTTTATTATAACTTTGATATAAATTTCGAAGAATTATTTTTTTAAATGATAATATACTATAATTTTTTAAGCTTTTCATAAACTAATTTTCTTACAATTCAATTGCTGTTATGGTTATAATATGACTATACAAGCTAAATTCAAAATTAACCCTTTGCGGAAGTGCGGCGGATATATCCGCTCTATCATTTACACAAAAGAATTCGCTTATGCAAAATTGCGTGCAAGGCCATTATTGTGGTACAGTCATCCATTCTTAGTTCTAGTATTCTTCAACAGGAAAAGCTTTGACGTTAGTTCTGTAAAGACGTTACTAAAGGCATCACATAATAATATTTTGCAAAAAAAGTTGAAAAGTAATTTATCGATGTAAATACGTCACGTACTATTTTTGTGTGTGTTTATTTCAAGTAGAATAGTTGAATGTTTTAGCTATTCTGTATGTAGAAAAATATATATTATTTTTTGTTTGTTTTATTTCCGTTCTTTGATAATAGGTGGAACAAATAGAAGCATTTATAAAATTCATATCGATAAATCTCTCATGAGAATAGTCCATTATTCTCATGCCATTCAAATTGTTAAATCAATTATTTTTTAATTAATAAAATGCACAGCGGCGCTCGCACAAAATAAAATCAGTTAATTCAATCTGCAGGGCGAATAATATTTGGCAGCCATCCGGAATCGAGTTAAGTTACCTTTAATTATTTTTATTTTTTGAAAAAATAAAATTAAAAAAAAAATGAAACGCAGGTGCGCCTAATGCACTTCGAAGTTAATTAAAATATTATCTGCACTCGGCATCATATCGGCTTTAATTATTATTTCTGTGAGGCAAAGTGCACTTCTGCGTTGCCTGGAACTTCCTGCGGATCACATGCGGACGAAGTTCCGTTCAGAACCGAACTTCCGGTCGCACAATAATATTTGTTGCAGGCGCTGGAAACTTGCGCGAAACGAAAAAGTTGCCAAGAGAAAAAAAAAACATTCTTTGATGTCTTCGTTTCATCTTTCTGTTTTACTTCCTGTGTTTTCTGTTTGTTTCCTACATTTTCAATAAAGAAATTGGATTCTTAAATTCGATGGTTTCGTGTAAAACTATATCATTTTTAATACTGCAAAAAAAATTGCTGATATTTATACTTGATAGTGTTTTAGTATAAATGTCAGAAATATATTAGTTTCATTGATTCGTAGAGATTCTTAAAAGCGACGGTTTTGGTAACTATAATAAATATAATGATATAACCACATTGTATTCAATGCTAAATACTAAAAATCGATAATGTTTTAGTACAACTATCAGAAATATTTCTTTCAATGATACACAGGAATTCTTAAAATCGATGGTTTTGTGTTACTATATACAATACTATCAAAATATTCTAAAAATGTATAGTGTTTTAGTATAACTGTCAAAAAATTGTTAATGAAACTTTCATTTATAAACAAAGATTATTGAAATTGATATTTTAATGTAACAATAACAAATATAATGGTGTAACCACATAATTTTTAGTACTATCAAAAAATTCTAAAAATTGATAGTTTTTAAGTATAACTCTCAGAAATGTATTAGTGCAAGTACACAACAATTCACTTTGTGTATAAGATTATTAAAAAAGATGTTTTGATGTAAAAATAACAAATATCAATATCAATCAAAAAAATCTAAAAATTGATAGTGCAACTGACAGAAATGAAACCACATTAATTTCATCGATACACAAATATTCTTAAAATTAGTTTTGTGTAACTTTAATTAATATAATGGTTCAATCACAATATTTTAAATGAAGTAAGGGGATTTAAAATCTATGGTTCCGTGTAACTCTAATAAATATAAAGGTATACAAACACAATATTTCCAATGATTTAAAAAGTTTCTCAAAATTGATGGTTTCGTGTAACTATAACTGTAATTTAACTGTGCAACCTCAACATTTTCAAAGCTACAAAAAAGATTACCAATATAGATGGTTCAATGTAACAGCAATAAATATTTTTGTTGGTACAACTATACTATTTTCAATACTATACAATGATTTAAAAAAATCGATAATCAACCATTTTCAGCGTTGAAAAAGAATACCAAAATCCATAGTCGTGTCGTACTTCAACCATTTCTACATTGCGCTTGCTAACTTAATACTTATTAGACATTTTTAATGTTATTAAAGATTTAATTATATTTATTAAGCAATTTTCTTTTATTTTTTTTTTGAAACTTTTTTTATTATTTGAAACAAATATAGAATTATTTATGAATTGTTATAATTTCGAAAATTTTCCATAAAAATTCATTTAAAATTATAATATTAACATTTATCGAAACATTTGAACATACATATTTACATTTATTTTTGTGATTTATTGTTGCAATAAATATTAATATTATTAAAATCATAATAAAGTAGAAAACATAACTGGTACAAAGGGTTATTAAACTTCACTTAGTTACCTGAGAAAGAAAAAATGTTATTTTGATAAATGTGAATGTAATTTTTAGGAAGCGAACTTCCATATGTATATTTTTTTCCATTCTTGTAAAACTCGGTACATTTGTATGGCAAATTGTTTGGTAATTACGTAAATGTGTTGTTCAGATTATAAATATTGCGGCGTATACAGAAGGTGAGCGTAACGCCGTGGGCGATTTTGTATAGGTAGTAATTGTTATTGTCCCGCTTTTAAACACCGCTCACAGGACCATTACGGGCCCAGATAGCATCGCTTTTAATACAACCATTATAGACTGTCATACTGCAATACCGAAGCTACCATATTTTTCCACCCATTACGTTGTTCTCCCTTCGTTTTTCATCTTTTTTTGTCCTACCATCCCCAGCTTCAATACACCGTCGAAACAATTTATTTTATTATTTCGTTTAATTGCGCTCACATTTTTTTTCTACCCCCAACAGCTTTTAACAAACAAAAAAAAACAAAATTTCCGACCCGGGAAATTGCGACCAAGCAAACGCAACGGAATATTTCGAATATTCGATTATTTGCATTCGGCTTTAAATCAAACATACCTACACAAACGCAATAAAAAACGCACATGGTAGAATTCTGCTCTTAATTACTTATTTTTATATTACATGTTACAATTAAAGCTTAGATTAGTTTTTAAACTAACTGGATACTATAGAAAAAATATTGGTTAGTTTAAAAATCTGTCAAAGTTAGCTACAATTATGGTTATCAAATGACGTTTTGAATGAGTTTGTTTGTTTATAGGTTTGATTTGTTACTTAACTTAATTATATGCTTCAAATTGAAGAGTTATGTATTAAAATAATTATTTTTATTCAATATAAACGATAATTTATTATGTTTATATACAGTACAAATATTTAATTGATGTACATCAGATTATCAAAAACCAGAAAGACCTAGTTTGGCGCTTCCTCGATTAACGCTGGTTCGTTATAACGTTATCTACTCGAAGCTCTAAATTTAGCTAATTAGTATATGTAAAAATGACTTCGTTTAACGCTAAACGTTAAACTAACTAAAAACGAAGGTAAAACTAAATTTATATTGAAGCAACAAAAGTTTATATAGATGCAATTAGTTTATAAACTAACTTGCATACTCATCATTTGTATAATTCCATAGCTTGAAACAAAACAAAAAAACAATGTACGTCATGCTATAGGTTTTGCACGAAAACATTGTAATATAATCTGACATTATGGCTATTAAAAAATAATGAATCATGGTGTGTCATGGAAGAACGCCGTTTACTGCACTATCCTATAGAAGTTTAATTTAAGTTTGGTGCAAAGCTCGGAAACAAATTCGACCGAATGAGGAACACGACAGGAAGTAGTAGTTGCCGTATGTTTTCCCGTTTGTTTCGGCTGACTAATGAACCGACCATTAATTTACTTTTTCACCGATAATTAGCCGCCCGTGCAAATAATAAATTGATTGCCAGCCAACCGATATATAAAAAAATACACACACACACACATGTTACATGTGTTCTCGTTCCATTTTGTTTTCCACGTTTTACAGATTACAACGCCCCCACCCTTGAAAACCCATCCTGCTAAACGTCCCCTTTTTACACCCTTCCACCTACTTCTTCCTTCTCAGCGTAAACTTGCTTCATCTTTTACAATACAAAATTAATGGTGTTGAAACAGATGCATTTAAGTACACAGCTTCAAAAATACTGAATACACCTCACTATCTTCAAACCTGATTAGATCCTATTAAGATATGTTAAGTCGCTTTTCTGCTATTTTATAAATATTATAATCTTGCGTTCATTTAAATTTATAAAATATATGTATATTTATTTACTTTGCAAATTAGAATTTAGTTTTTTTTAGGTAGTTTCAACCACTACCACTTATTTTGTTTCTTGGTGTATTTTAAAATGTTTTTAACTGTTTCTTAGTAAGTCACAAATGTGACTCTTCGTTGAGTTGAGTGCGGCTCCCAACAGAATGTTAATTCATGTATCTTATAATATGTAGATATGGTGTGGCTCTTTAATACATGAAAAACCGGAATGCGACTCTCATTGATCGCATACATGCCTATCCCCATATTTGGTAAAGTTAAATAAGGTGAAAAATCTATGGTCAATAGCACTTTCCATATACAATGGAAGTAAGCGAGGTTTAATCCGTTCCAAAATTTCCAAATTTTTACTCGTATAGTGAAACATATTAAAAAATACACATAATATGTATACAAAAGTTTTAAAAATGATGTAGAAGATGCGCAATCCGGAACTTCTCTTCTCATCGTCACTCATGCGAAACAATTCATTTTGCTCATTAAGCGAAATGCTCATTATGCGAGGTTCCACTGTATATTTGTTTGATCAAATGATTAAAAAATAAAAAAAAGCAAAAATTAAGCATTAAACAAGTAATTAGAGGATGTTTTAAGGAAGAAACGCCTGTATAAAAAAATTGTTAAATATTTTATCTTAGTCAATTCCTTTACAGAAAAGCTATCTTGATAAATGTGAATGTAATTTTTATGAATAGAACTTCCATATGTTCCATATGGTAAATTGTGAGTTGATGTATATCCTTTGATCATTGTAATTACTGCAATAGTCTGGATAACTGGTTCCTGCAATATCCCAGATTATTTGAAACCGGACAAATCAAGGATTTTAAAGCGCAGAAAAAATAAACCAGACAACAAGAGACTTGACTGTATAAAGACAACAATCATTTGTGTACATATTTTTTAGATTTTTTTGATTAATTAATTTAGTTTCATTTCAAAGTTATTATAGAAAATCCGTACTGATCGAAGTCAGAGCATGTGAGGTATGTAAAATATACTCAATTTTTGTTAGCAACTATTATGTAAGCAAATTTAATTTAAGTATCAGGAGAAGAATAAGTACAGGTACTACTAACAGATATTTATTTGTTATACTACGACTAGTGTAGCTACAGCAATGTGTTGCTTCTATGAAATCATTAATCCTAAAGCGTTGATTAAAGTTCATACCATAACTTCCGTAGTTGTAACATGTTTCCTATATGCAACCGTTGATTTGTATAGTTTTAAGTTGTGATACATAGTGATCTTATATTGGGGAAATATTATATATTGGATGAAAGCTGATAGATAATTAAATTTAGTATAATTAATTAAGCGCGCGTGTATTAATAATATAGGTATGGGCCGAGTATTAATTTTGTAGTGAAGGCATTAGAAATTTAAGAGGGTATTAAGGCCCGATATATTATTCTAAAGAGAACCGTAAACCCTATTAGTTTATTGTGTAACCCTTCGATGGAACGGCGTTGGATTGCGAAAATGGTAGAGGCGAAGGGTGTTCAGGTAATTCAGGAAGGTATTGTTTTGAGGTCAGGGAACCGTCGGCAAGGCCATACGGTCTTCAGAGGGGGTCGGCGGAACGCGTGAAGTCCACGAATTCTGTTTATTAACGATCTGGGAATAGCCGGCCTTTCCGTTTATTGCTATATTATGCACCGTATAATCTGCTCAGTTGCTAAATACTGGCGGCTATACAGCCGCGCGATAACTCTGCTAGTACGGCTACTAGGCTATATGCTATGCGCTATGTACTTTTCCACCTACGTCCTCTCCAATCCCCACATCACCTCACCCCTCCACTGGCCCGTGTAAAGCGGCGGCGGCGGTGGCAACGGCGGAGGCTTTCCGAAACTATTTGAATACATGAATTCCTTTATGGAAATTGACATTGGTTCATGCATCCCTCCCATCAAATCCAACATTACCGAGGTCGAAGCCTCAACTATATTTCCGTCAGGCTTTATCTAATTTACCCGGCAAATATATTAGACGGCACCACGGCATATCTGGATGTTGTTATTGTCTCAGCCTCGTTTACTTCGCCGCCCCTGGGCCACGGAGGCAGTTTGAGTTCTTGCTGGAATCCGGTTAAGGTTTGTTTCCCATTGATGCAATTACATCATGACACTTCCTTCGATCTTCGAGTTCTTGATATGTCTACGTGTTTCGGCAATTACATTACATCGTATTGTTTCATAAAGTCTTCATAACAAAACGCACTATACGTAACGTCAACGTCACGTCATATACCATACGCTACAACAAAATAATTTAATTGCATAATTATTAGGCGTTCTTAAATATTTTTCCTAATTTAAAAAGTAAAGAAATGTATTGAACTATGTGATAATTTTAAAATTGTGATTTTCGACTTAATTACGTAAAATTATTTAAATTCTCTTGAAAAGATATTTGATTATATTAAATTATGTAATTGGTGCTAATTAATTACGAATATATGATCAATAATTTAATTAATAAAGATGACACATTAATTGTATAACCGTAATAATGGAATTTCGGACGGCCGTTAATTAATTAAATTATAAATGGGATCAATTAGTTAATAAATCGAACAAAATAAAATTAATAAAAAAAAAATGAAACGTGAGCTAATTAATGGAGGCTGTAATGCTGCGATTATGCATGTATAGAAGAAAAAGTATTGGATTTTCGCTATGTAATTTATAATTATAAAATTTTACATTACAATTGGAAATGGGAAAAACGTACATAATTTAGTCAGTCTTTCAATAGAATAAAATAAAATATGTGAACTATTTTCTTTATGTAATTTTCAGTAATAAAGTTTCACATTGCAAATACTGATATATTAATAATTTTCGTTATGTAATTTCGTTTCCAGTTTTGCAATTACTGAACAAGTCTAAATGTGAAGGACGAAAAAACTTTTGTAAAAAGTCAAATTAATACATTAATAATTGTATAATGTAACACTTTGATTGCGTATATTTCAGAGCAAAAATGGTCGTTTTTGTTATGTAATTTCCATTCTAGTTTTGCAGTTACTGAACAAGTGGAAATGCGGAGGACGGAAAAAAATGCGAACGCTGAAACGTGCATAAGTGAAGTAAGTTTATTTGAAATGCGGTACGGAGTTGTTACATTGTTGTTGGGTGTTAAAATTTCAATAACGATGCTGAAATTAAATTGTACACAACATGTGACAGAAACATGTAATAAGTCGATTCTGGAATTGCGGGGGTGGGTGGTTGGTTGTGCATTAAACAATTTAATAGTCCCGCATTGTTCGTGCACGCAGCATGTTTTCACCCCATCCCCCCCAAGTCCACCTCCAACCACCCACCTTCCCCTCAGCACATCGTATAGGTACGGTGTACGTCTGCACTTTCTGCCCGTCTGTCGTAGTTGTAACGAGCCATGTACCTCGGAAACGTTCAAATTTAATTTACCAATTAACACTAAAACCCTTTCGAGCCGCAAAGTCGACGTATTCTGATAGTTAACGTATATTCGAATAACGCTATTCCCTAGTTTTAACGCTCAGATTACAACCAACCCTGGCTTCCTATTCCTATTCCCAACCATGCATTTCGGTAGTCAATCACTCCATCTGACAGACCAACATGTTTTAGACGAAACTAATTGATAATTATTACAAAACCAAGTTAGTAATAACTGTTAATTATATATCACATAGTTATTTGATTGATCGACTGATTCTTTCAACATGGTTAGATGTTACATGTTAAAATTATATATTATTATGTATAAATTAAACAGTAAGATTTAATAGTAGAAACATTTATTTATTATTATATATTTTCATGTACAAAAAGTTAATCACATTTTTAAAAATATCTCCAAGGTTATTTATTGTCTTTGAAATAGTTTAAAAAGTTTAAAAAAATTAATATAAATACTATTTTTTTTGTTATTAAAATATCTAGTTTAGTCAATTAGTTTGACATGTCTTTAAAAAATCCATAGCGTCTTTGATTAAACGATTGCATTGATTCACAAGTTCTATATTTTTGGATAATAATGCAGCGGATTTACTATCGTTTTCGGTCATCTGCTGATAAAATTCTTCTATATCCATATTAGACGTGACAGTATCCTCGGTTTCTTCCGACATATCCAGAAGCTCTTCCATCTTCAACAGTATAATCTCCAGACTCTTAATCCACTTCTTCAATGTTTTACAGAATACACTTTCCTTGTAGGCATCATCTTCAATTTGCTCTTCAATAATATCCGAACCATGCAAGAATGCCCACTTCAACTCGTAAAGCTGTTTCGCAATGTCTTTCCAATATTCAACTTCCGAACTTATTGCCCTATTTAACCATATGGTCATGGAACGGTTATTGTCAGTATTGAATCCAGAATTCATAGAATCTTTTTTGAAGTAACCATTTCTACTATATTTATAACGACGCTGGCTCTGGTTTAAACGAAGGTACATTTTTTTACGGATATTGGCGCAGCAGTTTTCCACAAAACTGGACATTGATTGAAGACATTCGAACAAAGTTTGAATTCTAGACATCTTAGATACGATTACAGCTAGTTGTGTATAACTTAAAAGCTAAAGTTGCAATGATATAGATTATAGGTTCACTAGACTTTTTATACTATGAAAAGTATCTAGTGAAAACTAAAACTTCAAGATAATTACATTACCGAGAATTTTGTTAATGACAGATTAATGTTTTTTTTTTGTATCCTCATTTTATAACTAATAAATCACATTTTAAGAAAACAGAAATACCAAATGGATTCCTTCAAAATCCCGCACGATTGAAACCATATTAATTTAAAACCACATAACAATATACAGTACAGAAAGAGATTTGACTGCAGAGGATAAAAAAAGTTCATTTATCTATAAAATAAATATTTTGTGTACTGATTTTTTTAGTATTTATTTTTATTTTGTTGAATTAAAATTTAGTTTGCTTTGAAATCTTCAAAACTGTACAGTGATTCCGCACTGATTGAAGCCTCACTATGCGGTGTTATTGTTGTTTTAGGTTCTATAATTATACAATGAGTTAAGTAACAAATGTTGGATGATTAAGCAGATTTTACCAAATCTTCATGTAAAGAATGATATAGAATAAGTGATATAATTTCATTTAAGGTTACTTTATTTATAAATTGTAAATATTTTTACATTGAAGACAAAATTACATAAATATTAATTATTCAAATTATATTATCAAAATATAATTTTTTATTAATAATTTGCTTTGGATAAAATATTTAAAAAATAAATATAAAAATAATACAATTTAAAATTTATGAAGGTCCTCAATAAAGTAGAAAGTTTTCAAATAAGGTCGTGCTTCCTTCATTTGCTTTTGTATGAAATTCTGTACCTTCATATAATCATTTTAGAACTCTTCTCCTAACATATCATGATTTTTAAATTTCTGAAACAACTCCTCTTCTGACAAGCCATCATATTCAACAGACTGACAAAAATCTGACGTCTTTAAATTTAGTTCCAAGTTTACTTCTTCCTTCTTAAATTCTTCTAATATCGTTTTCATCTTCTTATGGTGTTCCGGAAAATTTGCTTCCGGAACACCAATAAATTAAATCATCCAATAAACTTGATGCAATTTATTCCAATACTCGGATTCTGCAACGAATCTTTCTTTCCATCATTCACTTGTGCTCATGTTATCTATCGATTTTTCTACTGGATAATCCTGCTGGCCTAAAGTAGCAAAGTTTGATCGTTCCAATCTCCGGTTCTTTCTTATATCATAAATTAACAACATGTTTTTCGCTGCATCAGTGAGTAAAAAATCAAGATTATAAAATAATCCTATCCAATCCAATTTTTGATAATCCTAATTTCCAATTCAGATAATTTAATAAAATGCTATTACACATTAAAATTGAGAATAAATAGAATAACTAAATGTGAGTATATTTCCATTTAAATTCGTTTCAAATTTATTTTTATCGCTTCTTTTTATTACTTAATTTTTTACAAGTCTGAAGAAATAACGCTCATCGCCGCAGTTTATTCCATGAAGTTCTAATATGTGATTTAAAATAGAAAACACAACAGTTTGTTGCAAAAGTCAATTGAAATAATAATCATAAGTGATAAAAAAATTGTATTTCATTCATAAATGAAATTATCAATGTTTATCTAAATCATCAATCAATTTAATTCGATTACATTTTTTTTGAGCAATTTTATAAAATTAATATAAACTTGATTATGTCAATATTAGTTTCATAATAATTAAAAAAAATGTAAGAATTTTAATTAAATCTCGATGTAAATTTACTTAACGGTCTTTCCTTAAGATATCTCTAGCCTCATCAATAAACACTTTGGTTTCAAACATAAGATGTGCACTTTTATCTTCGAATTTAGGGAATTTTTTATCGATTTTAACCATTTTCTTAAAAAATGCATCTATTGTTGTTTCACCCTTAATGCTTTCAATATAATTCATCGACTCTTCCATAAGTTCTTCTGCCTCTGATATAAAGTATCTCAAACTACTATTGAAATTTGCGCGTGTAGGAGCTTCATTTCTTCTCTTTAAATACTCTCCTAACATCTGTAAACATTCCATGTATGATTTCCTTATTTCATTGAATTGTATCATCATTTTTTTCCAGCAAATTATTTCCACCTTAATTTGTTGTTTTATCCAATGCTGCATCAGAAAGTTATCGTCGTGAATGCAAAATTCGTATCCTAAGGTAAGTTCACCCTTTTCGAAGAAATCACTTCTGTAACGTTTCACTTCATTCAGTCTCACGGCTTTGTCCAAACGGTACAATATTTGTCTTCGAATGTCGTCGAAACGAAAATTTAAAAAATTCCAAATTTTTCTTAGGCGATGGCATGTATTTTCTAGCTTTGCCATTTTATAAAGAAACAAACTGTGTCTATTTTATTCAAAAACTAAATTTATACTGATAGCAATGTTTGATTTATCAAACCTTTTATATTTATCGATTTGTATAGAAAGAGTAATGAAAGTGATTAAATTTTAAAATTCAAACAACTTCTCTTGAATAAATATTTATATAAAAATTCATGTATGAATGAAAAATTAATTGTGTTTGCTTTTTAGATATTTTTATAAAATTTTAATAAACATTCATTTAGAAAACAGATTAAAATTTTATCTTTTTTTAAATTTAAAACTACGAAATGTCAGATTAAGTTTTGAGTACTTAAAAACCTTACGGGATTTCAAACAGTAACAAAATATTATAACGTTTCAATTAGGGTGGTAATTGTATAACATACAATACACAAAATTTAAATATGTATTCAACGTAATTTAGCAGATTTAATTAACGAATTCGCTCAACAATATTTACAGAGGAATATTAAAATTGTGAAACGGGGAATTAAGTTGGCGCTGCGCGTAAATATTTGATGAGTTGCTTGAATCTTTTCACTTGGGGCGTCCCCAAAGTTCGAATGAAAACGGAAAAGAAACAAGAGAGTAAATAGTTAGGAGGCAACTCTCTTTCTCGTTGTCTGGCAATTATTAAACTCCGGTTGAATTCCATCCTTGCTGTGCATAACTGTATCAATCAGAAAGCACAGGAATGTTTATATATAATAATATATATCAGCAAGGATAAATTCCTTTCGCAAAGTCCTTATTATATTATTGTTAAACCGTAGTAGTAGTGGTATTCCTTGCTACGCCTCTCGACGTTTTCAAAACTTTTCCAGATTCATTTATCAAAGGCAGCGGAATTAATACACTGACATATATCCAAAACTGAAATATTATTTATTAAAAAGTTTCACTACGTCTGGAGTGGAAAGAACATTAACAAAAAAAAAAGAACAAAATTTTGTGAAGAAGAAAAGCCAGCAGCGTCTACGAAATATATATGTATATAGATATTAAAGAAAGAAACTGGCTTGCTGGAATTACTTTTCGTCTGGATTGATTGAAATTGCAACTTTTCAATTCGCACGTTCATAAATAATGCTGACTTCTTATTGTTTCTGTTTTGTCTCGTCTATTTATACGCACATAAAACTTTGTAAATTGGATTACAAAAGTTGTATAATAATATTAGTAATACAGCAATACCTCACATAGTGCGGGTTCGGTTAGTTAGTTAGGTTCCAAATAAGATTTAGATTATCTTTTTATGCGATTTATTTGTATGTGTATTTAATTTCTCAAATAGTCCGGTTTCAAACAATCATGAAAATTGACTGAAGGTGAATTTGCTGAATTTGCTATGTTATTACTTCAATAAAAATTTGTAAACTCAAGTATATTTTACATATTTTTAAATTCTTTACCAATTAATATTTTTTAACATCAAATAAGTTAACAATTTTGTTAATAAATTAATCACGATTTGGTGTAAAAATAATATTATTCATTGAAGTCATCTGCTAATTTTTTTCATCAGTTTTCTATAACTTTAGATTTCCAGGAAATTATAAGTTTTTAAAGTAAAATCTGAAAATTTTTAAAATTAAAACTGCTTCTAAATTATAATATAACTTATGTAAATTCCTAAAATCTCCTAGTAAAATGTCAATTCGTAAAGGATTACTGAAATATCGTTAAAATTGCGTATAAATAATAATTAAATAATATCAGAATGTAATTCATGTTTTTATTAATTAATTCTTTTATTTGAATAAATTTAATTATTGAATTCAAAATTCAAATAAAAAAATGTATAATTTTGTTTACAGTAAGTTATGAATTTGTGAATTGAGGACTACATGAATAAATATTAAGGATTTAAATTTATTCTTATTTAAATCTTTCATAATTAAATATGTGTTCATAAAGTTTTTCAGTAAAATTTGAATTACTAAAATAATGAAAATTAGTCTAATAAAGATTCTTGAATTCGCAATTTGTTGATTATTTGAATATCAATTAATTAACATACTCTATTACAAGGGGTCGGAAACCTTTTTGTAGCAAAGAGCCACTTGTAATTTTTTGTTGTTGTGTTGAGCGGAGATGGGAGCCGCAATTTCTCATCAAAAGAGCCGCGGATTTGCCGACCCTGTTAAATACATCATAATCAAAGGAAATAAGTAAGAAAATAACTATTCTCAAATATTTACTATAAAATGTTTCAGTAAAATTTGAATTACTAAAATAATGAAAATTAGTCCAATAAAGATTCTTGAATTCGTAATTTGTTGATTATTTGAATATCAATTAATTAATATACTTTATTACAAGGGGTCGGAAACCTTTTTGTAGCAAAGAGCCACTTGTAATTTTTTGTTTATGTTGAGCGGAGATGGGAGCCGCAATTTCTCATCAAAAGAGCCGCGGATTTGCCGACCCTGTTAAATACATCACAATCAAAGGAAATAAGTAAAAAAATAACTATTGTAAATTCATAAAGTACCTGAATTTATTAATTTAAAAAAATAACGTTCCAATTTTTTATTTCATTCAACAAAATTTTAATTCATAAAATAAGTACAGTACTTATATAAAATCCATAAAACATTATACAAATCATAATTTTCTTGTATACTTTGTAAAGGAATGAGTGATTAATCAAATAACATTAACGGAATCGGATTTCGTAGTAAATTATGTATATTCCCATCGTTATTGAAATTTTGAACTCTCATTCAAGTGATTACTTCTTCGAGCACTCAAATTAATGAAATACCGACAGTGCAAGGAAGGAATCGTGCGCCTGCTAGAAACCAACAGAAGAAGAAGAAAGCAAAGAAAACATCAACGGATGGAATTTAATTCGGGATTAATATAGGAAAAAGGAGTGAACGAAAAAAAATCAATCAATTCCAATTCTGTTATCCTCGGATTCTCGTATATGTTGTTTCTTTTTATATTTCATCCGTAAATATTCTTCGTGTACAACCACTCCTTTTTTTTAATTAAATTTTGCGAGAGTCGAAGAGTGAGGGAGCAAATCTAGTAATTGCGTTCGACGTTCAAATATTTCGTTGTGTTATTTAAGATAACTCAGTAATGAAAGCGAAGATAAACTTTTATGGCTTCAATTTGTACGGGAAATAATAGCGATGCGGTGCATTGGAGGACAGAATAAAAAAATCACACAGCCGAAAGGAGAATAAAAAAGCAAATACCAAAAACAAAAAGGAAGGAATAAACGGGAAGGACCTTAAACGCGAACGAAAATAAAAGATAAAATAATAAAACGTTCGATCGATTTCCATCACGAACTCTATCCGAGTTCCAAATATTATTCCATGAACTCGTCGACGTTTTCCAACGGTAATATTTCGATTTCGGTGCTTTTGCGGATAGGGTCAACACTTTACCACGTCCGAAAGAAAGAAGCGGAACTTATAATTGAGTTTTTAAAAAAATAGTTTATTAATTAAATTTTGAGAAATGTTTGTGTAGGTGTAATTTCAGTTATATACATTTATTTTGGGAATTATCCTGTGCACATTCCGTCCGCTCACCGCCAATAATTCCATCCAAATTGTGTATCGATTTTTTGGGCGAGAATTGGCATGGCCATCCGACCAGTGTGTCAGTTTTTTTTATTACAGCGGATAAAACGCCTATAATAATATTTCAATTTCACGTCAATCCACGTATGTATATAAATCTATACGTAATAACGAATAGCCTTTCACCTGGATTATTATTCAAAATAGCCAAATTTTACGCTCTCCTATTTTCGGATTAATTTGATAAAGCAGTACACTTCGAACTTTAATTATAATTTATATTATTTTCAACAGCTAGAATTAGTTTATTTTTGTTCTAATTGCGAAGATTTTGGTAATTTAAATGAGAATTTTTCTTTAAAATAAATAGTATAAAGGTGCCTACACACTATATCACTTAAGTAAAGCCACGCCCATCTATACTAATATAGAGATGCGCGCGCATCTTCCAATGATATATTGGAATATTTCACAAGAGATGTTTTGATTGGACAAAAAATTATTCTAGATAATCTAATTAATTAAGAAGTCTGCATTTATATATATTTACAGTTAGTTATTAAAAATGTAAGTATTCTTTTGAGCTATGAAAGTCCTATATAATTCTGATTTTTTATAAAAAGATCAAGAGAATAGTGCTGCCACCACTACACATAATTTCAACGAGATGCGCGACATTACTTATACTAATTTTACATATTTTCATAAGTTTTTAATGACTTTAGAATCGATAATAATAATCACATTCTTGGATTAATGATGATTGTGATAATACTTACGTAAGAGTAAAATGTGTGTTGTAAAATATTTTGTCAAAGATGTTCACGAGAATCCAGAGACAAAACGTATGTATAGAAAAAAAAAATACGTAGAAAATTTCTCTTCGCGCTTTGCATCAGTGGACCACTTTGAACAAGAGCCATTGTTAGAAGGAGATTTGCGAATGGCAGGAGAAAATGAGAAGCAGAACAATGTGGCGAAGAAACTCGTCGTGTCGAGGTTGTTACTCCTCCTCTTGGGGCATAACAAATATGCCGTTTAAAGGGAGACGAAGTTCACAAACTATGTGTGCCCTACAAAGGGCACAATCAAATTTAAATAAGCAAATCGAATTTCAAACTTGTTTAAACGTACATCACAATTTCATTTTCAATCGAATTCGGTATACGAATATAAAATATATTTTCTTTTTTACAACATTAAAGCACTTTATAAAGCGTGTCCCAAAATTAACACAAGATTTGAATTTGCCGCTATTTGTGCACAAATGGCGGCAAATTCAAATATTGCGTTAATTTTGGGACACCACAGCTTCATTTCTCAGTTAATTATTTGAGCTTTAAGAACGGATTATATTAATATTTTTGGGTTTTCAAAGAAAAATATGACAGATTTCTAATGAATTTGTTAATTTAATTCAATTCTCGAACAATTATATGAGCTTCGATAACGGATTACATCATTTTGTATTAATTTTGATGCATAAAATTTCAGTTTTCAACAAGAAAATAAATATATGACAGCTTTCTGTAATGAATTTGTTAATATAATATATTGGGTTCTCGAACATTATCCTTTATTTATGAAATTTATAAAAATATGACGGTTTTTTTTGTAATGAACTTGTTAATTTATATGGAAATGTGTCTATTACAAAATTAAAAAAACGGTGAAGATTGAGATACAATTATGGAAAAGCCGGGAAAGTAATTTTAAAATCTGGTTTCTCTTCTCTCTGTTTTTCTTTAGCAGAACGGAAGATGCCGTCGTTGGAAGTCATTAATAAATGTCAGATATGTATTTTTTTTTATTTTGTGCTCGTTGCTCCGTTACAAAGAAATGTACCTTTTATAATCTGATATATTTACATTGCTATTTTTCATATTTACAGCGCCATCTTACGCTGTTTTTTTATAAATCTTGAACCATTTAAAAATTAATAAGTTTGCTTAACAATGAACATCTAAGTAAAAAATTGGGTTTTAACACAAATATTATGTATTTAATTATAATGAATAATGTAATATACAAAGTTTTATTTTGGTTGGTAAAATTGTATTAAGAAATTAATTTTGTAACTATACTAAAAGTTAGAGGAAACTGAAATTATTTCTTAATTTAAACTTTATTTGTTTCGAAATACGTTTACTTTATTTATGGTAAAATAGTATGTTCAATTAGGGCTCAGTTAACGTACAAACTGCGTAAATGGATGTAATGATAAGCAAATGTATGTTAATCGGATTGTGGATTTCCATATAAATGCATGAATTTATGAATTATTTTGTACACTCGTATCTCATCGTT
>NW_017097243.1:0-387 GCF_001412225.1 Nicrophorus vespilloides
GGAACGGAGCTTCCAAGTATTCATCGACCTCGCCCGATTCGTCAACGGTTCTCTCGTCCGGAAAGAGTTGGAACACGTCCACAGCGAGTAGTTCGTCACAGGTGTTGCGGACAGATTTTCGAATAGTCCTGGAATTTCTGGTTCCTGTACCTACACAGCATCTCTTTGAGGTCTTTCATTGCCTTGTTGAAAACGAATTTGTCGATCGGTAGTCTGCTATTCTGTCATATGCGTCGGAGTCTTCTCTTCTCGCCAATCGCCTTCTTAATTGTAAAGGGGCAATACAGTGTTTCCGCTTTCTGGACTGTTGCAGGTGTTGCTGTCCAGGCCGACCTCTGGATTAAACAGTTTAGTTCTTCTATAGCCCGATCGATATCCGTCTCCGTT
>NW_017097243.1:399-1401 GCF_001412225.1 Nicrophorus vespilloides
CTCAGAATTCAGCGTGACGATAACCGGTGAGTGATCTCAGGAGAGGTCCAGACACGATTGGGCCTACAGATAGTTCCTTGAGATGTCCCCGGTCACGCAGATGTCGAGTACGTCCGGGGTCTTCCTCACGTCCGACGGCCAGCACGTTGCCTCTCCCGTCGGGATGTGATCCAGTCTGCCGCTGTTCATAGGCTTAAGTAGCTGCCTATCCCGAGGCGTTGCAAGTCTGGATCCCCACTGTTGGTGCTTGGCGTTGTAGTCACCACCTGCGTGTCGAAGAAGTCCTTAAACTGCTCCTGCCTGATGGAATGTTTCGGCGGGCAGTACACTGCGGATATAGTTAGTTGACCATCCCAGTCCTCCATGACCACGCTTGTACCCTGCAGATGTTCGCTGACATATTTCGGAATTTCATGATGTTTTAACGTGTTTCTTATTAGAATCGCCGTCCCTCCGAGCGCGGTTCCGTCCGGGTGGTTAGTGCTGAACAGGGTGTATTTGGGTAACAAAGCTTCTGTCCGTGAGATGCGTCTCCGAAATCATCATCACGTCCACCCTCTGGTTGGCGAGGAAAGCATTCAGCTCACCGTTATGCTGAGCCAAACCGTTAGCTTTCCACAGGACCAGGCGAATTGTGTGGGCCATTACGTCAACTTCGACACGAAAGCCAACAAGACATTCAGCAACGTGTCGATTCTGTCGAACAGCTTAGCTATAGTAAGCTCCAGCCGTGCCACCAGGTCCTGTTGTGGTTTAACTTGCTTCTCGCTTGTGGGCTGCGTGTTTTTGTGGTTTGCTCTGTCTCTGACCGCGTTAGCGTAGGAAGAGCCTGGTTTTATCCTCGGGTATTCCTTCGATTGAGGCTGCTGAAGTTGAGACGACGCACTGGTCGGTGGTAATTTCTTCTCCCTCAGTTTCGGGAATTTCCTGCTCTGCATATATTTGTACACTGTGCAGCCCTTGTAGTTGGCAGGGTGTTTGCTGCTGCACAGTGCACATGTC
>NW_017097244.1:0-3169 GCF_001412225.1 Nicrophorus vespilloides
TTAATAAATTCATATTTTTGTTTAAATTTTTATAAATTAATTCGCAAAGATTTGATTACTTTGACGAATGCTTTTCACGCGTTTTCTGTATTAATGATGCCAATATTTTATGATCAAAGAGTAAATTAAAAATGTTCTCAAATTAGAAAGAAGTTTATTAGCTAGAAAAGTAATTAATAAATTCATAGTTTTGTTTAAATTTATATAAATTAATTCGCAAAGATTTGATTACTTTGACTAATGCTTTTCACGCGTTTTCTGTATTAATGATGTCAATATTTTATGATCAAAGAGTAAAAGAAAAATGTTAAATGTTAAACAAATGTTCACAAATTAGAAAGAAGTTTATTAGCTAGAAAAGTAATTAATAAATTTATATTTTTGTTTAAATTTTTATAAATTATTTCGCAATGATTTGATCACTTTGACGAATGCTTTTCACGCGTTTTATTTATTAATTATGTCAATATTTTATGATCAAAGAGTAAAAGAAAAATGTTCTCAAATTAGAAAGAAGTTTATTAGCTAGAAAAGTAATTAATAAATTCACATTTTTGTTTAAATTTTTATAAATTAATTCGCAAAGATTTGCGAATGCTTTTCACGCGTTTTCTGTATTAATGATGTCAATATTTCATGATCAAAGAGTAAAATAAAATGTTCTCAAATTAGAAAGAAGTTTATTAGCTAGAAAAGTAATTAATAAATTCATATTTTTGTTTAAATTTTTATAAATTAATTAGTTACTTGAAAATTCACATTTATTTCATGTAAAATTTATAAAAACTTTCTAATTAGAAATAATGCGAGAATTTGAGTCATTGTAGACTTAAATAAACGTGAATTATCATAATTTTTACTTAATTTTCAAAAGAAAAAAAATTGCACATATTTATACTTTGTAATTTTCAAATTAAATTAAATTTTCTGTATAAAACATACATTTTATAAAAAAACAAAAATGCGTTAAGTTTCAATTAAGAAAAGTACTTTACCTTGTAGTTTTTTTTTCAAGGTAATAATTAGTGTAGTTTAATAGGAAATAAGCTGTGGTTTATGGGAGAGGATGAAGATTTTTTGGTTTTTAAGGGAGGATGATGATGAGCGTCGAAGTCTAGACGTTGCGCTATTTACATATAACGATTTATTACGTAAGTGGTTTTCGTTCTTGGTGGTGGAATAATGAGACGTGGCCGGTGGCGGCAACGACGGTGGTGGAGGAGGAAGGAGAAGGCTAAAAACAATACAGCCGGGCGAGATTGATCGGCTCGGGAAATAATTCGGTATTGATTCAGTCGGAGTCGTTTAGGAACTACGCGAAGAAGAAAAGAGCTCTAAAACAAGACGAGAAATACAACAAAAAAACAAAAACGAGTGAAACCAAACAAACCGCAGAAGAAAAACAAGAAGGCATAGATCGATCCTCTCTCTGGACGCAGTGTACTTATAAATATTCCGGGACTTATTA
This sequence comes from Nicrophorus vespilloides, assembly GCF_001412225.1. NCBI lineage: Eukaryota > Metazoa > Arthropoda > Insecta > Coleoptera > Silphidae > Nicrophorus > Nicrophorus vespilloides. Next base: position 1,469 of record NW_017097244.1, read on the forward strand.
TAGACTACCCACGTTGTGCCGTAAACTCTCACGAATTGAATTTCGGGAATTCGGTTTGCGCTCATGCTGATGCGGATGGATATACCCGTGGGACCAGAAGTTACCAAGAAGCTTAATTAATTTACAAATTTCGTATTCTTCCTTTCTTTTTACTTTAAACACCTTCATCGATTTTCTGTATGCAATTTTAGACGTTATCCCGAGGTTTCGAAAACTACATTTACATAATAGTTAGAGTCTCAAGTTTGTATAATGCATATTGAAAATCAAACAAAGAATTGATTAATGAAAGATTTTACTGGATCTCAAATCTATAAATATAGAATAGTTTAATGTGAGTTTTATTGAATTTGAAGAAGTGAAAGAGTTCGGATCAATAAAGCAAATTGCTGTATAAAATAATGATGGGTTCTTGAATTAATGGGGACGCGCGTACACATGTGTTTTTCGTTTGGGATTAGATTTAGATTATCGATGCGAGTAGAGATGGATGGATGGCGTAGATTAGTGAACGGTTGCGGGTCGCCACATTAATTTCTATTAATTCAATTGCGATTAGATGTCCATTAATCAAGTCGGTTTAAGCATCATGCATCGTGCGTTTAAGCCAGTTCTTGGGTAATAGGATTAAACGAGTTATTCTGCAGGGAGGACTGAAGGCAATACATTTCACGTGTATTATCGTTGGTTTACCTAAAAAATAATCAACTTTAATTAAAGCTCTTCTCTTTCTTGACTTTTTGTCTTTTGCTATCGACATAATTCGATAAGGACCATAAAGTAAATTAAGAAGGAGGAGAGATCGCCTTTCGGATGTTTATTTATAATTTAATAAGGCCCCGAATGTGGATGTAAATTAAGACATCCATAAATATGGGCGCTCGCTTCGGTTAATTGAGCCATCTTCGTCTTGTCTTCCACCTCTTCGGTTATCCTCTCTCGCTCGCTACAATCGTTTTTTTTTCTTCATCTTCCTCCTTGAATTTTATCGACGTCCGTTAATGCACTCTCCGTAATTCTCATAATTGCCCCTGGTGCAGTTTCACTATAAATCACACCATTGCCTCAACCTCCAGCACACTCAATTTCCTCCTCTGCTAACCATCAGATTCACATTTCTTTGTTCCATACCGAAACACATCAAAAGCTAACAGTTTCACCGACGCTAAAAGATTATGTAACAATATATTGAATCATTAAAAACATCAAAAATTAAGTTTAGTAAGATACAAGTGAGTAAGTAAGTTGATGAAAGTTGTCAAATTGGCACTTCTAAAAAGCAAAATGTGCAGTGTTTTATGTTGAATGTTTATTCTAAAGCAGAGGTTCTCAAACTTTTTTGTGTCGTAGACCCCTTGCCATGTTTTTCGGTTTTGGGTAGACCCCCTAAATCTTTATAATTATTAAGATCTTTGCTCTGAGACTGTGCGTATGCTTGTAACAAGATGATACTGGTATATCATTATGTGGAGGTTTTTACAAGTTCAGTGTATTTTGAGATCTGGTCTATATCGAAAGACCGACAACCCGACTGTATCGAAATCCTAACTATATCAAAATCCCGACTATATCAAAGTTTCGGAATAATTTAAAAATGTTATTGTATTCATTATAATAATAAAAGACACTGTCGGGATTTCGATACAGTCGGGATTATGGTTGTCGGGATTTTGATACAGTCGGGATTTTGAAAGTCGGGAT
>NW_017097245.1:0-4820 GCF_001412225.1 Nicrophorus vespilloides
TAATCTAGACTCTTCCATAAAACCCACTAGGACTCCACATCGACAATACTACAAATTATTCCACAGTGTCCAGAGATATTCCATCCCGGGACACAACAATACATACACTTCCATAAAACTCCACATCGACAATACTACAAATTATTCCACAGTGTCCAGAGATATTCCATCCCGGGACACGACAAAATATTACACTACTTTATTAGCTAATCCTTAGACAAAACTACAAATTATTCCACAGTGTCCAGAGATATTACATCCCGGGACACGACAATAGATTCACATTGAAAGTTTAAGTATTTTTTTAGTTACTTTGCTAATGAGATCCTTTGCTCCAGGGTGAATGTCCAGTGCGAAAGTCAGAGCCACTTTTTTGATCTTGCGATGAGTCTCGGCAGCAGTTTTACTCTCGAAGGGTGGATATCCAGTCACGAACTCGTAACACAAAATACCTGAAATTAATGCATATGAAAAAGCATGATTGATCAGACACAAGTGAATCCTCACCGAGACACCACTGATCCACGCCGATTCCGTACATCCGTCCTTCGAGCATCTCCGGCGGAGTGTAGTCCAGAGTGCCGCACAACGTGTCCCTCTTCATCGAAGGTGAATGCGCGGACCATCCGAAATCCGCCAACTTAATGTTACCATCGGTGGTCAGCATAATGTTCTCCGGTTTGATGTCCCTGTGAAGGACGTGGTTCGTGTGGCAGTAGTTCAAAGCGTCCGTCACCTGATACATGTACTTCGCCGCTCTGCAACAATCAAAGAGACAATTAAACTCAAATGGTAAAAACAGAGATATACTTGCAGATGATCGCTGAAGTAACCGCCAGGACTCTCCTTCAAGCTCTTGTACAGCTCCCCTTGCCCCGCGTACTCGAGCACCAGGTAGACGCGGAAATCGTCGTGGAACCAGGTCAACAGTTGCAGGATGTTCGGATGCTTCAGATGCGACTGAATCTCGACTTCTCTGATGACCAAAGCCTCGGCACCCTCACGCACCAATTCGACTTTCATCAATGTTTTAATTGCAACCACGTAGCCGGTGCGCTTCTCCCTGCCGCTGAACACTCGCCCGAACTTTCCCTGTCCCAGCTTCAATCCCAGCTCGAAATCATCCAACGACCATTTGTATCTACAACAGCAAATCTTTTAAACGTTTTTACTTTAAACGTTATTTTTCTTACCCGGGATTGCCGTAAGCCTCGTGCGTCATGAAAGCACGCACCATCTTCTCCGTCGCCTGCAAATAGTGCGACGGCACCTGCAGATCTTCGACGTACTTTTTCACCGCAACATCGATATTGCAATCGACCATCGTTGATTCGCGCGCAACTTGCAATTATTTCAGTTTTGAAGTTTCAAGCGACTTAAGCCAACTTTGATTTCGATATTCGGATGATGCAAAACTTGTAGAATCGAATTGAATATCTTCGTAAAATCGTTAATTTCTTCAATTTATTAAAGCTATAGCACAAAATACATACAATACTTTACCATAATGTACGCTTCTCTCAATATTTGACATTACAAACTAATTGTTGTAATTTATTGTTTTAATGATGGCGTCACTTCTTCCTTCCCAACTATTGTTAACATGGATTTTTAATGTTTTATGAAAATTCACTTTATTACAATTATATTAAAATACAATTATATAGGAAAATTAGTGAAATATATCTAATATAAATTATATCCTTAATAGGAGGATTTTTTTTAAAATTATTAAAGAAATTTTAAATGGTTTTAAAAGTGTATGCTAGGCAACCAAATTAACACGGTAATTTATCATTTCATTGATTACACCAAATTTATGATATATACAGGGAGGACAATTCAATTACCTAATTATTTATATAGGAACAGAGTAATTACGTAAGTATCAATTGAAAGCTAACAATTATTTTGTTATGTGTACGAGTTATCTTTAATTTTAAAAATATTTAATTCTAAGTTATTTAAAACTAAACAATTCTAGAAGAGATCACATCCAACCATACGCATTCTTATATGATTCTTCCAATTTGATTCTTTAGAATCATTGCTTTTCTTTTCGTAACATCTCTTCAACTATCTGATTACCAAATGTAGTTAAAGGCTTATTATTCATCTTATTATACAATCGATATGTAAAGATGTACGTTGTTGTTTCTATGTTTTTTTTTCGAGCGAAAGTTTAATCTACTTCGAATGATTGCGTCCTGCTGGTGAAGCTTCTGGCGATGCCCCTGATGCTGGACGTTCTATTGCTGAAGCTCGGCTTGTACCACCATCGAGTTGAGTACGCGGAACTTCCCTTCTTCATCTCATCGACGTTGAGTCGAGGTGGTGGTTTGTTGTCCTGCTTCTGGATGATGGGAAGTCGTATGCATTCCAGTTGCACCATCTCCGTTCCATCGTCACGCGCGAACTCTCTGCGCTTGTTGCCTCTGCTCGTCGCTTGAAACGACGAGACGTTGGACTTTTCTGCGGAAGGTCGCCTCCTGCAGAAGAGCGCTCGCAGTTCCGCCTTGAATTTGGGATGGGTGAGGGCATAGACGTACGGATCGATGCAGCTGACGGTTTTGCAGAAGAGTGCAGGAATCATCGAGGTAAGCGGCGTGATGAGATCAGCTCTTCCCGCGATTCCAATCAAAGAGACGACGGCGTACGGCGTCCACGCGACGAACCACATCACGATCACCAGGAAAACGATCATCGTCAACCGCATCTCCTGACTCCTCTTCTCTTCGACGCGGATGTGTCGCGCCGAACCTCTCTGCCTGATCATCCTCTTCGATTTCATCACGACGCTCACGTTGCTCGCGTACGTGCAGACGATGAGGATGAAGGGTACAACCCAAGCGGCCACGAAGAAGACCAAGATGAAGTTCTTGGCGGCCTCGTTGTCCGTCAGATAATCGTAGCTGCAGCTCGTCAGAAAACCTTCCGGTGTGTAAACGCCGAGACCCACGTCCAGCAGTGGGATTATCGAGAAGGTGACGGAGTACACCCAGGTTATTACCACGCAGACGCGTGCTCTGGTCCCGGTGAATCTCTGATTGAGAGGATACCGCACCACGAAGAAGCGGTCCACCGAAATCGCAGCCAAAGTGCTTATCGAGCAAGTTCCGCTCAATGCGCCGATGAATCCGTACAAACGACACGCTAAAAGAAAAGATCTATTACAGCATCATCATCAACAACAACAATAATCCATACCATATTCACCGAGAGCCGGACCCATGTAGATGCTGTTGTAAATGAAAATCGGCAACTTCGTCATCATCATGATATCGCTGAACGCCAGATTCACGATCAGCGTTAACGCCGGAGTCCTCAACCTTTTGCATCTGCAACAAATTCAATTAGATCATCAAATATTACAGGAAAAACAAAGAATATTGTTTATTGTCAAGGTAACTAATTCATGGTAACTCATTAGCAACAGAAACAAATGAAATCATTGTAATTTTAATTTATTGCATTCAATTAATATTCGTTGTTATAATATTATTTCTGCAGCAACTCGATACACAAGTTGCAATTCGAAACGATGTAAAGAACGGGTTTCACGCGTTTTTCCCGTTCGTTTTCTTCTCTTCTCTCCTTCTCTTCTCACCTGATGAACATTACGATCACGAGAGCGTTACCGGTCACCCCGCCGACCATGATGAAGCCGTACAGAACGGAGAGGGCGTAATGATACCTCGCCGGCTGCGGTTCGAATCCCAGCCAATGCGCGTTTATCCTCCTCAGGTAATCCTTGTGAAAGAAGCCGTGCCGCGTCCACTCCTCCAGCGGGTACCGTTTCGCGAAGACCTCCAGCAGCTTTCCATCGACGGTCAGATTCGAGCGGACCTCGGAGGAGAGTACTCCCAACGACATCATGATCACCACCACCACCAGCCACAACATCTTCCGTTTTGCATCTGGATCCGCAGCTCGCGTTGTCCACGCGTACGCTCTTCGTGTCGCGCGCACATATCTCTTTTTCTACCCAATAATAATAATAAAAAAGAGAAAATAAAATAAAAGGGAAAAAACCCTTTTAAGAATTTGCAATCAATTTAAACTTTGTTTTAAAATCGGACCGAAACATTTGGAAAGTTTACAATTTCCGGATTTGTTCAATTGCGCAACTGGCATTGAACCAGTGTGATGACCATTATTGGAAGAGAAGAAACCGAACAACAATGCGGCAATTGAATTTGTAATCAAAGCAAAAACACATGCACACGAACGAATACCAATACATTGCGAGAGTTGTGCAATTAAATGCACAAAAAGTAAAGTATTTTTATTTATTTCTTCCATCTTAAGAGTGTTGCGTAATTTCGATTGAAAGTTTATCTTGCTTTTCTTTTATGGGTCGTTTTGTTGTTGTTGCAATAACGTGATTGAAGGGCCGAACACGAAAGGACCCAATTTACTTGATTAGTTTCGGTAGGTCCTTCCGTGTCACCGCTTTCTCCACAAAGAGATCCTTGCGTAACCCTCCTTCCACTTTATACCCTTAATATACTTATACCCTTTTTCTGATTATTTAGTGGACAATCTTGTTCAATCAGTTTTAACACTGATTGCAATCCATCAAATTAGAAACGTGATCGAAAATATTAAGATTAAATTTATATTTAAGTAGTCTTGTCTTTTGTTTAAATAACGGTTAAACAAAAGACAAATTTGTTTACTTTTATTATTTTCTTTTGTTTATTTAAATCGTTTTACTTTTGTTATCTAAGTAGGTTTCAATTAGACGTTTGTTGCTTTTCCAATTTTTATTCGATACTTCGTAAACATGAAAATGAATAATCGTATAGAAGATATAGTAA
>NW_017097245.1:4831-39948 GCF_001412225.1 Nicrophorus vespilloides
TTCGTGTTATACATAAAATATATATATATATAAATATTACTATTTAAAAAAATAGACAGATATAAATATATACGAATGAATGAATAAGTGTGAGATAATAAAGGGATGTGAAACATAATATAGAACAACCGCACACCGAGATTTTTATCGATAGTCGTTAAGTAATGAATACATATATATATAATTAAGTGCACGACACGCATAGAAGAATACATTCGATGCGTCATATAATAATAATAATTATTATTATAATCATATTTTTGTTTTGTTTTTTTTTTGTTTCTTTCTATCTTTTTACACAACAGATATCACATATTTAGTAAATCACTATACGAAGTGATGAAAAAAATAAAGAGAGAAGACGAGAAGAGAATAACGCAGATCCATCTAACATCGTCGTCGGGAATATCTTCCTATTTACTACATAGTACAGTCATCATCAATATTAATAATCGATCGTCAATCAACTTGTCAAATAATCTCACGCACTTGTTCACTCTATATGTAGAGACGGTTTTTTTTTTGTTACGCTACAAACTTGAGACGCTTCTTCTGGTTGCACGTGCAGGTAGATCTGGCCGGGGCGAGACATCGGAAGACGACGCAGAGGACGCCGCACCAGGGAGCAGTGCTCGCGGTGGCCTCCTGGTGCTCCCGGCCGAATCATCTGACGTCCGAGTCGGTGCTGCTCGCGCAATCCTCGGGCTTCACGATCTGATAGGTAATGAAGTACTCGGGATACGCCTGCTCCCCTCTGTACACCACGTACTCGGGGAAGTTGAGACCGCCGGCGGACGGACGTCCGGCAACGGAATGATGGCCGGGCGGTGCGTGAGCCATCTTCATCGCGCTGAACTGCAGGAACGATTTGCCGAGCGTCACGCGGCACAGCAGCAGATGTCTGAAGAATAATTTGTAAATTATTAATATTATTAATCGATGATTATTATATTATGATTGTACCTGTGGCAGAGGTAACAAGATCTGTCCTTGTGAAGGGGGCAACCGGTGCCTCCACCGATGCCGTACACGTATTGGTTGCTCTTGGAGGAGTGCTCGGCAAAGTAGATGCCCGCACCGAACATTCCGCCGATGTAAGCGTGCCTCTCATCGAAACCCTTCTGGACGATCGCGTTGATGAACGGTGATCCATGGAAAAGCATCCTCTCGTTGCTCTGATTGGTGTTCTCTTCGGCCACCTCTTGTCTCCTATGCGTGTATCGTTCCCACAGCTTCCTATTTTGTACTTTTTGTATCTGCAAATAAAAAGATCCAAAAAAATGAAATCATTCTTCAATTAAAAGTGTAGCAGATGTGTACCCTGACGATGTTGTAGCGAGAGAATATGCCTCCGGCGTGTCCGTTGTCTCTGTGCTCCCTGATGCTGTTCTGCATCTCCTCCTCGACGGCCACAAATTCTTTGTCGTCGATGAGAAGATCGACGAGCAGCGTGCCCGGATTCGAGGGTGTCGTCCACATTCCGCCGCAGCTGCTCACCAATCGCTCCATGCCCTTGATGAGTTTATGCCGGAATCCGTACGCGGTGATGCCGATCTGCTTAAGGTCCTCGTGCCCCATCTCCGCAAGGATGTCGAGCGTGATCTGCTCTCGCTCAAATAGATCGAGCAGATGCTCCAAGCTGAGGCTGGCCAAGAATGAACCGATGTTGACTATTCCACCGCCAGCACCAACTGCGGAAGATCCCTCCGATCCACCGTCGATCTTCATCGGCGAAGAACAGCAACCCTCCGCAACGGACATCGCCATGCTTCCTCTGGACGAGGCGACTGGCACTGAGAGTATCATCGAAGCCCCAGACGGCATAACCACCGTTTCCGTCGTGTTCAACGGTGGAGTCGGCATTGCAGCCGGAGTGCTGATCGGTCCGAGCGCCGTCGGGACGCCTTGCTGCGACGCCATCGCATCCTGCAGCAGGCATCTCACGTCCTCAGCTGACGCCAAATCCACGGGCGCCTGTCCCTCCTGGTTCTTCAGATACGGATCTGCACCGTGAGCGAGCAGAAGGGCGCACAATTGAGTGCGTCCCTTCTGGGCGGCCTCGTGCAGCGGCGTGAATCCCCATTTATCGGTGGCGTTCACCACGGTGTTGAATTTGATGAGGAGAGCGGCGATGTCCAGATGGCCGTAACTGGAGGCGTTGTGCAACGGAATCAGACCGCCCTTATCCTGCGCATTGACGTCGGCCCCGTGATCCAGCAGGAACTCGGCAACTTCCACGTTATTGTAGCCGGCGGCCAGATGAAGCGGTGTCGAATTGCGACCCTGCGCGTCCCTGCAATTGATGTTATCCGCCGTCACCAATCTCTGCACACGCAACAGATTTCCCTTCTTGGCTGCATCCAAAAGTGCCGCGTTCCCACGCAACATATCCGCGACGTCCTGATCCCCATCTCTGACCAGATCCAACGGAGTCGCTCCATCGCGATTCTTCTTCCCAGGATCTGCTCCGTGCTTCAATAAAAGTTTAACGATTTCGTATTTCCCTTTGGCAGCGGCCTCGTGCAAAGGCGTGAACTTCCACAGATCGGCGACGTTGACGCTCGCCCCGTGCTTGACGAGCAGCTCGGTGACTTCGTAGTGTCCGTACGAACAAGCGTTGTGCAACGGAACCAGACCGCCCTTGTCCTTCGCGTGAACGTCCGCACCCAATTGCAGAAGGTATTCGACAACAGAGACCCTGTTGTATCCGGAAGCAAAGTGCAGCGGCGTGGAATGTCTCCCATCGAGATCGCGACAATTGACGATGTGCGGGAACGAACCGAGCAGCCGCTGCACCTGCTCCAGGTCTCCAGACTTTGCGGCGTCGAGCAGCTGGCATTCGACGTCCGCGCTTCCCGTCGGCGGATCCTGCAGGATCTTCAGCACGTTCTCGGAAGCCACCTGGGCGGCCGTGTATCCCTGCAGGCTGACGATGGTCGGGTCGACGCTGTACGACATCAGAATACGACAAGCCTGCACGTTATCGTCGCGAGCGCACCTATGCAACGCCGTCTGTCCGAGGCCGTCCAGAGCGTTCACCTTGGCACCGTGTCGCAGCAGGTAGTCCATGAGATCGTAATGGGAATGGTCAGCAGCGACGTGCAGCGCAGTCAGGAACTCTTTGTTCTTCTCATTTAGACCGACTCCCTTCCGAATCAACAGCTCCATTAGCTGCTTCTTCTTCGGATACATCGACGTTATGCACACGTGTAGTGCCGTATCTCCGGTGTACGGATGCTTGAAGTTCATCACGTCCTGTTGTCCCAAGTACTTTTTTATCTTTGCCGTGTCCGAGTGTCGGGCGGCTTCCAGAAGGCAGTGACCTTTATATTCATCTGGAAAACAAACAAAATAAAAAACATTGATATTTGGTCTTCAGAATATTCGAGACTTACAAGCTAGGCGCTCTTGCAGCTCCCTGGTCGGGGCCACATCTATTGCAGACTTTGAATGGCAGTTCAGTTGGGTGGGGTCAGCCCCCTCGCTTAACAGTAAAGAGCACACCTCCACGCGAGATTTGGAGGCGGCTTCGTGAAGTGGTGTAAAGGCCCACAAGTCGTTTGCGTTCACATTGGCTCCATGCTTAATCAGCATTTCGGTCACCTCGAAGTGACCGTAAGAACAAGCATTGTGCAGCGGGACCAATCCCCTGCAATAACAATTATTATAGATTCCTAAATATTAAGCAAAAAACCAGCTCTACGAACCCTTTGTCTTTCGCATGGACGTCCGCCCCGTTCTGCAGCAAGATTTGAACGACCCGATTCCTATTGTATCCGGCGGCCAAATGCAACGGGGTCGATCTCCTTCCATCGCTCGCATGACAATTAACGTTCAACGGTGTGAGCAACCCCAGCAGTCTATCCTCTGCTCCGGATCGTGCGGCCTCCAGCAGCTCATCCTTGTGATACTCCCCTGTCAGTACGGGTTGCGTCGACGAATCGGCCAATTCCAGAGCGGTCTTTCCCTCGGTGTTGCGGACGTTCACATCTGCCCCGTGCTGCAGCAGAGCAATGCAAACGTCGATCTTCCCTTTGATCGCAGCCTCGTGCAGCGGCGTGTAATTCCAGTTGTCCCTAGTGTTTGGGTTTGCTCCGGCTTCCAGAAGCAGACGCACCACGTCCGCATGTCCAAAAGAGCAGGCGTTGTGCAACGGATGCAATCCCCCATCATCTCTGGCCTGTATGGAAGCCCCAGTCGATAGCAGAAATTCAACTACATCCTTTCTCCCATATCCTGCAACGAAAATCGTATTACAACATTGATACAAACAGTTTATTAATTTATCATTCACCTGCTGCAAAATGCAATGGGGTTGATTTCCTACCAGCTGTGTCCCTGGCATTGACTGTCTGCGGTGTGATCAGCTTCCTCACCCTGGCGATGTCTCCAGTTTTGCAGGCCTCGAACAGATCTCTAAGCGGATCACTCGAGCTAGGCAGGGGCTCCATGGAGGCAGTCAGAAGTGCCCTCCTGTTGGCCATACTACCACTACACACACACAATCCACCACCACAACAACAGCAGCAGTGAACCTCTTCCTACTGTTGCTCCATTAGAGAAAGTCACGTCCACCCGAAACCTAATTGGATTCCCATTACAAAATGGTACTCATCGTTTCACAACAATCCGCTGCTGTTGTCGCGATTATATATTACCACCGCAGCTCTTCTGAAAAAGTTGAAGATCGACGTCCTCTCTCTCTCTCTTTCTATCTCACGTCACAACACACCACCTCCAGCACACGCAGGATAATACATGCGAAAACAACAGAAAGAAAAAATAAAAACAATAATAATAATAATAAATAATGACAAAACTGTGTGCGCTGCGATCGTCCTTTCTAACGACCATCACCATTGGCCGTTCTCTTTGTCACGACCCCCCCGATTGGCCCATCCGCGATGTGTCACATTCTACACCAAAAACTTGCAGAAGGTAATTCCCCCAAAAACGCACCCCCAGCACCGTTCTACATACTCTTCTTCTTCTTGTTCTACGCTCGCACACTTAATTAACGCTGCCAACCTCGTAAAACAAATCGCAATCAAATTATGCAATTGCTTATGCACCGTAGCAGCAGCAGCAACAACTACCACCATTACTAAAGAAGCGAAAGAGCGACATCTATGTTTACGCTCTATACTTTAGAAAATAAATTCAAATTATTTACCAAGAAAAGTTGAAATTAAAATAAAATAACAATTAATACAACTATTGTAATAATAGTGCACAATATTGTTGTGTCACACGGGAACATTCGTGGAACGATTTTGTCGCCTTTGGATAAGATAATAACACTCAGATGATTCTAGTTCTTGAGTTAGAATACAGAAAAAGAAACTAAGGGTCGTAAATATAACAATTTATGGAATCTTATACGCTCATGATAATGATAATAAAAACAAAAGAATATAGTTGCAAACGCCTTCGTGTGTGGCTAGACTAATTTTATTATTTTACATGAAGGAAACAGAACAATTATAAAACAAACTTTTATGGGGGAAAAGCAACAGAAGCACAGAAGATTTGCAAAAAAAAAAACAGTTGAAACTAAAATCGCCGTTCGTCACATCATCATCAATATTCATTCTCTTGTTTTATCCGAAACTGCTTGATTGTATTCAATATATTTTTTTTCTTCTTTTGTTTTTCTTTTACGCTTATCGATAATACATAGTATGCAATATATAAGTGTGTATCACAGAAACATTTAATTCCCCCTTTACATATATATATTTATTATAGTTTTTGTTTCGTTCAATCGTTACAAAAGATATTCGCCTAAACTTGAACATCTAAACATCTTTCATTATCGTTAAATTTCTTTAAAATTTTGTAAATTTCATCGTCTAATTTATTTATTATTTTATTTCTTTACATACATATATATATATTTATTTAATACTGTTCAGGTCACAAATGTGTATTTTTTGTTGTTTGTTTGAATTGGGTAATCCTTGTTTGTTTGTTTGTGTTTTGTTTTTACTTCTTTGTTTTTGGCACGTCGTAACTAAGTAAATTAATAACAAAATGGAAACGTCGTCAAGTAATGTGAGTGAGATAAGATATACACAGATGGGGAAAAATACGGAAAGAGACAGATCACAGTTTCTTATTCTCATTTTATCTACGTAGAAACGAAGAATTGCACTAAAGCCTCCTCCTCCACAAGATAATCACTAACTGTTGATACGAATCGAGTGCGTGATTTCTTTTAATATATAATTATAATTTACATATCTTGTAAATGGAAATTTGGTTGTGTGCGTTTTTTGAACTGAAGAAAAAAGGAAAAGAAAAATCTAGTGGCATCATTTTCCACATCTGATTTTCTTTTCTTTTTTTTTAATTTGCTATCATCATAATGTTCATTTATAAATAGAATAAGTACAATTAATCAAAAATATCTCGCATCGTGTTCAAAATACGTTTTTGTAAATACATTTATATATATTATTTTTTTTTTCTTGGTTCATTCGCTAGATTTGATTTGATTCGATTCTTCCATCCTCTCATCCTCTATACACAATATAATTCTTCTTTGTTTAAGTATTACTTGTTATAATATACATATAGAATCTCATTTTTTTCATTCTTTCTTTCTTTCTTTCATTTACATGTACATAGATTTAGAAATAATTTTGAATAACGATCGTTAAAAAAATAGGGTTTCTTTCTCTCTCTCTCTCCCTTTTGCTTTTCAACCGAAGAAAAAGTTCTTTTCTTAGCCTTGGCAACTTGAATTTCGATCAAACTATTCTGGGAAAACTTTCGGAGAACCAAACTCAAGTCTACAAGTCTATTGGTGTATGTTTACTACTCTCGAATTCGTGCAGTACGTCGTATCCATCCATCCAAAGTTTTGCTGATCTTCGCAAATATCGTTGATTTGCTAAAAAAAAAAACAGAAAACATATAATTACATTTGATAAATCAATTGTTTACGTACTCTTGGTACGTTTCCATTTATGTATTTAGTTAGAAATCAATAACAAAGTTGTAATCAGATTATTCTTGGAAATTGAAAAGATGGAAATTTCCAAAATGTAATCTTACTTTACGGTTTGATGAATTGTAGAAATGCTTTTCTTACCATTTTTGTTGTTGTTGTTGTTCTTGTATTGGATTTGAATTTAGTTGAGCGGCGTCCAGTTGCTGAGGAGCCGTCCTACTCGAGCCGAAGAATGTTTGGTGAGGTTGAAGTAGATGGTGTCGCCACCGGCGAGGATTGCGCCCCAGATGCCGAAGGTGCCGTAATCGAAGATGGAATGATTGCAGGAGGCGAGAATGGCCAAATCGAGAGCGGGAGCGTTCGGAATCGTCCTGCTGCTCACGAACACGTTCGGTCGCATGTTCAGATTGTCGTGGCACCAGGCCGGATCGTCGCTGACGACGACGAAGAGGACGCGTTCGTATCTGCCCTCGAAGATGTCCATCGCCGTGTGGAAGAAGGCCGGCGACGCGGGACGTGCGGCGTGTTTACGCCACAGGTATCCGATGTAGTCGGTGCGTCGCACGTGAATCCCGACGTAGACGAGGTCCGTCGTCCCCGACGAGGACGCTTTCGGTTTTTTCGTATACGAAGTTGCGGCCGCCAATCGCAGTACGTTCTGACTCTTCACCTGGAAGCGACGCTTGAACGTAAACTCCTGTATGATGTCCTGCACCCAGGTGAGGACGACGTCCGGGTGCGTCGAGTAGCGCGGCAACACGATGCTCTGGTTCGTGTAGTTCCACGCGTCGACGGATCGAACGAATCGCGCCAAATCTATGGGACAATCGCCGATCTCCTCGTAATTCGGCACGGACAGTTGCTCGAAGATCTGCTCGAGTTTCACATGTATGCAACGGGGGACGTACGGCTCCAGTCCCGTCCTCCTCGCCAGCGCCCACACCGACGCGTACTCCCACATCTGATTGCCCAATCTTCCGCCCTGCATTATCGTCACTATGCCGTACCGGGGACACCTCAAACGTTTCCACGAAGACGTCCTCCTGTGCTTCACATTGTTCACGCTGTTCAGACAGAGCTGAGATTGCTCGAAATCGTAAAAGTTCTTCGTCGGCGACTTCTTCGACTGGTCGACATCGTACAGCGGAAAGAGGAAGACGTGCACGAACGATATCACGCACAGGGCCAGGATCGTCGCTAGAAAAAGCACATTCTGATTTGCGTTTATCATTTTCGTCCTCCTTCCTCCACCTCCTCCTGCTCCACCGAAAACCTTCCTCATCTACAGCACACACTACTTAATTCACATATCATTCATACACTAGTGATTCCTCCACCGCGACGTCCTCTTCGTTCCTTTTCGATAACAGCATCACCACCAAACAATCATCTCTTCCCTTTTCTTTCTCTTCAAGACGATGAAACTACTATGCCACTACTGAAGCATCCTTAAACTAATCAAAAAATGTCTCCTCCGCCTCCCTAGATCAAACTACATCTTGTCTCCTCTCCGCCGACACGTCGAATGAGGAGCGACGTGAGCGTGTGCGTCGACGATCATATTGATTTTCATCTCGCCAATCCCCTACATCCTCCCCAAAAACATACAAACACACACACCCATACAACTAGTAGAAAAAGAACACGAACAAACAAAAAACTTTCTTCTCTTTTTGATCATCATCATCAACATCATAATCAAAGCAATTCAACATCCCTATCCTCATCATTAACATCAATCCATCAATTTTCGGCCGCCCCCCAACACGAACCGGCAACTCTGTACAACTCATCTCTCTGTCTCCACCGAAAATCAATCGCCACCCCATTTTTTTTTTTTTAATTTTTTTCATTCATCTCAAACTTTCCATCAATCGAACGTTCCGCCCTTTAGCAAAGTTAAGCAGACGCGTGCGTCCTACAATCACAATTCAAAATTTATTGAGAACGGTCAGCAACAAGCAAATTCGAAAACTTCAAATTTTCAATAATATAATCTGTAAACATTGCGTTAAATTAACGTATCATTAAAATGATAATAACGATGAAATTAATAACTTCTATATTTTCTTTCCCCCAATAATCATTAATACGTTGAAAACTGGTTTAATTAAAATATAATCAAGTCAGCGCATCATTATGAAATCCATTGTTTTTTGTTGTTGTTATGGAATGTCTACGATTTTTTTTATGTAAATTCCTGTTTTAGATCTACTAATTGTTTACCAACCAAAATAAATACCGTTATTCCGTTTATGTATTAATCTTTTGGCAGCAGTTAATCGTTCTTTGTTACTTCAATTGGGGATTTCAGATCGTTTATCAACTGTTTTCAAAGCACGCTTCGTTGTTACGTTATTGATTGGAAAGTACTTTAAACTTATTTTCCCGACGATAATGAACTTTTTACCGCAAACGAAACGAATCGATGGACATTTAAACGTGATTGTTGCTTCGTTGTTGCTTCTGTTGCAACATTGATTGATAATGTATGTAGGTGAATAATACAAAAAAAAAAATAGGACGTACTCAGCGCAATTGACGAAAATCGCGATCGTCGTAATGTTGTAGAGTGGAGGAGGAGGAGAAGGCATTGTCTTCGCATCGTGTAGACTTTGGGAATTCCACTAAAAATCATCGTCCTGTCCTGCTCGCTCAAACAGTCTCATCATCATCATCGTCGTCGTCAGTCCGCCGCTACTCAGTACACAGCACAGCATCATTCCGCGTTCTACAGAATCAAACAAAACAAATTATTATTAAGAACAGAATCAGAAGCGGCGGCCGCGACAAACCATGCGCCGTTAACGATCAAAGTTGATTGTATTGGTTGTTGTTATTAAACATCGGTTGTTTTTCGGAGAAGGAAACAGAGAAATGGTGTGGTTCAAGCTGATGGTGTGTCTTGTATTTGCGGCAAGTAAGTACATATATAACAATTAACAATTTGCGAACAAAGCAAACGAAACGACGTTTCTTTCTTCATCGATTCGCTGCGGCACTTTCAAGTGCAATGTTGTACGCAGCACGCGATTTCCAAATCTAAAAATTCATCGACGAGATACGAAGGTCAACATAACGGGAAAAATATAAATATATAAAAATACACAGGCGATTCATGGATTATTGCGTTAACTGGTTTTTCGCTTTCAGGCACAGTTTATCCAGCTACATTAGAGACTCGCGACTTCTTGGGGAATACCACCACGAACGCAGGTCGATTCCGAAGACAGGGCCTCAGTTGCGGGTGAGTTAAAACATGCAACACAGATCAAGGGAGGAAAGGTCAATGAAGCGATTACCGAACGATATAGATAATAAAAAAAAATACACGCATCAACAAGCAAGCAAGCAAGCTTTACTTTTCTCTCGTTCAGTATATATTTATCATTATCATCGTCCCTGATTGGGGTTGTTTACCTGAGTCGCCAAGACAAGACTAGATTTTTCCAGTGCCAAATCCAGTTTGCATTTCAGGTTTATTTAATTCGTATTCATGTCTCTCAAAATTAAGTTCCTTTCTTGCTAAAAAAATAGAGTATTTAAGTTCGTTCCTTAATCTGTATTTGTTGCATATTTGATAATAATGATTGCAGGAATGGAAATAACCAGTGCGGATCTGGCGAATGCATCAGCGAGGATTCCCTGTGCGACGGAAAGGTCGATTGCAGAGATGGATCAGATGAGACTTCGGCCTGCGCGACGATACCGTACGAAAAACACCCTCCTTACAATAATCTCACTAGTGTTGTTATCATATCTCTTTCTTTAAGGTGTCAATCGTTCCTGTTCCGATGCGCGTACGGTGCTTGCATAAATTCCGACTTCGAGTGCAACGGCAAAGAGGACTGCAGGGACGGCTCCGATGAGAACACGGCCCGCTGCAAGCGAGAGGGTAAACCATCGTCGACCGGTGGAAAATGCTCGTAATTAATCGCAATCTAAATTGATTTCATACGATTATTAATGATAATTGATTTGCAGTTCGGATCAGTTCCAATGCAAGTCGGGTCAATGCATCGACGATTTGGACCAGTGCGACGGGACCGAGAACTGCTCGGACGGATCCGACGAAACGCAGGAGACGTGCGGCAATCTGAGATGTCAGCCGTTCACTTTCCGGTGCGATTACGGGGCGTGCATCAACGAGAATCTCCGATGCAACGGCAAGAAGAACTGTCGCGACAATTCGGACGAGATCGGATGTGAGTCGGGTGGTGGTAGCCAACAGACGCCCAGACCGACGCAGAAACCAACCAGCAAACCCACGCCCACTCCGACGCCTCCACCATCATCAGTCGGCTATCCGTAAACTCTCACACTTTTAACCATTCTCATTATGAAATCTCACTCACCTCCGATTTTCTTATTGTTTCAAATCGCAGCGGGGGATGCGTGCTGCCCCAGAACCCGGATAACGGTAGATGGTCGTTCCCGGTTGGTCTGTCCCCATTGCCTATTGGTACACCGGTTACGGCGAACACCATCATCATCTTCAGCTGCGACAAGAATTACAAGCTGATGCCGGAGAACGGAGGCTTCTCGATCTGCTTGAACACCGCCTGGACGAGCATTCCGACATGCAAGAGTCAGCCTTAATTACCATCTCTTTCTTAACACTTCCACCATTGTATATGCTTTGCAGGTACTTGCTCTTCGATCACACCGAACGATGCGATGACCGTCGAATGCAGACTGGACGGAAGCAAAACGTCCTGCGACAATCCGTACGAGGGCACCAAAGCAGAGATCAAGTGTCGTCCGCTGTACGAGGACTCCCGTCTCCTGGAGAATCCGTATCGCTTCTGTATCCAAGGCACCTGGGACTACTCCATTACCGGTGTCAATTGTCAACCAGGTCAGAAGAATACCACCGCATTACACAATAACACCTATAACATTTACATTATAAACAATTACTACCTTGTCTCTAACAACAACAACAACAACAATAGCACTAACAATAATACCAATTACGATTTTTCCTTTCCCCCAATATAAAAAGAAAAACAACTTACTCACTTAATCAAAATCCGAATTTATGAACCACTACTACCAGTAATACGCTTTAACCGAACGAAATCGTTGAAACGAACAATAACGCGATTTTACTATTAAGATATTAATTTATAAGAGATACTTGCAAATCCGAATTTATAGAACGGTATGTTCACTTCTGACCTGCGTTCAAACCCCAAATCCTAAAATGAATCTAATTTAGTTGTTTACTGTTTAGATCTCACTCTGTTGTAATGTCTTTAGTTGTGTGTGTGTGTATGTGTTTAGACGATTTGTAGAATGTAAACAACAATAATATTAATAAATTGTATTTTTTCTCCGTCTGTACTGCATGTGGTCGTGTTTCGTATTTGATTCGTGTACTTGTGTCTTACTTGATTTTCAGTGTGCGGTTTGAAGTCTGTAGAGGCGACCCAATTAGTGATAGGTGGCAAGAACGCGACCAAAGGGGATTACCCCTGGCACGTCGGCATTTTCAGAACGTTCGACAAGGAGAACGTCTGTGGCGGATCGTTGGTTTCGATGAAGGTCGTGGTGACCGGTGAGTAAGAGGAAAAGACGATTAAAAGTGGGGGGAGGTGCTTGCTTACCTTACCCTCCTCTAGTCGATTGTTGCTGCCGCTGATTGGTTGATTTCCGTTTTGCAGCCGCCCATTGCTTCGACGTGGTCAACGAGGATATGTACACGGTGTCCGCAGGGAAGTATTACAGGAGCTACAAGGACCCCAACGACGTCGACGCACAATTCTCTGACGTAATTAGCGCATCGCAATTGATGATCACATCTCTCTATGTCTGTCTCTTTGTTATGTTTACTTGCAGATTCAAAAACTGCTCGTTCATTCGGATTACAACGGAGGGCAGCCGTTTCTCGCCTTCGACATTGCGTACATCATCCTCAAGACACCGTTCAAGCTCAACAAATTCGTTCTTCCGGTGTGTATCGACAGGCAGAACACGGATGACCTCTCGCTGACCGGACAGACGGGGCTGGTACGTCAACAAACAATAACCGTTTCATTCTCTAAAAAAATCTAATTAATGTGTATATTTTCAGGTGATCGGCTGGGGTTACACGGAGGCCTCGAGCGAACCATCGAACGTCCTCAAGGAACTGGAGATCAAGTACAAATCGAAGCAACAGTGCAAACTTCCCACCGATTTTTACACCTATTATCTACCTTACGCCTTGGACAAACTCTGCGCCGGTCAAGACACAAGCTCAGGTGAAGAAACTTATATAGATACCTGAAATTTAACAATATTAACAATACGCACCTTCTTTTTATTCACTATGATTACACAGGTCAGAGCGCGTGTCAAGGTGACAGCGGCGGTGGGCTGATCTTCCGTGGAAGGGAGGAGCGATTCTTTCTGAGAGGCGTGGTCAGCGTTGCTCCCAAGAAGTACGGAGGATGTGACTACACCCAGAACACCCTCTTCACGTCGCTGCGATTCCACAAGGACAATCTTCTTCATACCCTCGCCCAGTACCGAGTCTGAGAAGAAACTAACTCAACTTGCTCAACGACTCCAATTGCAACTACAACAGATAAAGGCTGAAAATGAAACAATAATAATAATAATACAAATAAATAATATTGTATAAAAAATAAAGTAACTATTTTATACAGAAATACACATATCATAAATTTACAATTACAACTATGCTTTTTCGTAACATTATCGTAACTTAATCTGCGCGTATTTTATATGAGGCGAGTACCGAGAAATAGCAATGATGCCATCGAAATATATTTATATTATTTTTTATTGCAAGTGACCTTCTAAAGATCAAACGTATGTTAGAGATCGGGAATACTGAACTGAACACTATTAATAGTGATGAAAGAGTTTTTTTTTTTGAAGAACACATAACTGCTAAGCGAATTGAATTAAAATTACGCAACTCTCAACCATGTGTCTTGTCTGGCTGGCGTATCGATGCGCGAATCTTTAGTTAGTTACGAGTGAAAGCATTAAATCGTGCAGAGCGAATCTACGAACCGGTCGTTCTGTAAACAAACAAAGAAAACAAAAAAAATAGTCCAGAATTAAGATGATGATGTTAGCACGATCTGCGAACACGATCTAGTCATCGTCGGTTTTTATGCGCACAACATTCATTCTCAAACCAAAATGCTTTTAAAGACTATATTCTTTCTTTTGGCGTCAGGTAAAACAAGCAGAAGTTATTTAAATTATTTGACGTAATTATTTCTGTATTGCAGATGCTTTCGCTGCGAACATTTTCGTCGGCAGGGAGAGAAGGCAGACTGGATTTTGCGGGTAAGCAGACGATTAGAAAAGTTCAAGGATTCACCTGAATGAACGGATTATTGCAGAAACGAACGATTCTTATGTAAATCTGGCCAATGCATCGATCAATTGAACGAATGCGATGGCATTCCAAATTGCATCGATGGCTCCGATGAGACGGCCGACGTCTGCAGTACCCTGAGGTGTCCCAATTACACATTTCGATGTTCGTACGGCGCCTGCATCAGCAGACAGTTGCGCTGCAACGGAGAAAACAATTGTCGGGACGGATCGGATGAACTGGACTGCAAAGCGTATACAGAAAAACCAGCTCCAAAGTAAGTAAAATATCATTAAATTAAACTAGTAATTGAAACTTTTCGTATTTAGGTACGGCTGCGCTTTGCCCCGGCAACCTTCCAATGGTCGCTGGAGAATCTACAACGAAGAGCGGATTTCTGAGACGCACGCGAACGAAAACACGATTCTCTGGTTCTCCTGTAACGCTCGATACAAGCTGCAGCCCCAAAACAACACATTCGCCCTGTGCAGGAACGGCGAGTGGAGCGCGACCGCAAAGTGCACACGTCAGTCTTTCTAACAGTCACGATAATCTTCTTTATTTATAACTTACGGCATTACGTTTCAGTGACATGCTCGTCCGTCGAATCCGACGACACGATGTTGGTGCAATGCTCGTCGAACGGTGGAATTGCCTCATGCTCGAAACCTTACGAAGGTACACGAGCCACCATTAGGTGCCGCCCACTTTATCAGCCGACCACGCCCAACGTTACCGTCGACAGGATATGCAGGGACGGCTCCTGGAATCTGCCCTTGGCAGGCGAACTCTGCCGACCGATGACCACCAACGCACCGATCGCTCCGAACGGTGGTAACAACACCTACAATTTCTTCATCGTAAACAATTACTATTTGGATGGAGCCAAGAACACCACGACCCGAAAAACATTAGCATTTAATTAATGTATACAACAATAAGATTAATAAATACTTGCATGCAATGAATCGTATCATAAAAATCCATCTCTGTTTTAAAGAAACTCCAATAAACGTAAATTTGGTTGCATATACAATATGCAACTTTTCGTCTTCTTGGGAATCGATTGATGGTCTGAAATTATTAAAGTTATAATTACTGTAATTAATATTAAATGTACGGATAAGTCATTATTATTAAGTTTTGAGTGTGCGTCGTGGGGGGATAGATGGAAGTCGTGAGGTCAGAGGATAAATGTGTTCATGTTGTGCGCACCAATCACAGAGAGGAAAATAGAAACCACCTCAAATACGAGCGAATGGTAACGAAGAAGTGCGCGTTTCTTTTATGCATCGACCGTTTGGTTCAAAATGGAAAATATATTTTATTTTAGTTCTTCAACAAAGAAAATTCGCGCAGATCGTACAACAACAATAAATAGGTACAAATCTAGTTATAATAATGATCGGTGTGATAACAGTAAAAGAAGAAGAATTTATAAGTAAGTAAAAAAGAAACTAATATGATGATGACACATATTACAGAAGAAGTAAAAAGGACGATGACGAAGACGACGACGACGACAAATGGGCGGCGGAGTGAGACGACGATGAAAGGAAGAAATAATAAAAATGAAATGTTATAATATTAACTGCGATAAGTACATTTAAGACAAAAAATAAATTAAATAATGATTCAATCGAAATTCGTGGATTACGATTTGCCGAGGAAAACACGCGCCCTTTCCGTCATCTTGCGCACCCTGCCACGACTGCTGACGGTCGTCACGACCCTCGAATCGGATCGATCATCATCGTCGTCGTCGTCCTCGTCCTCATTGTCGTCGTTCAAATTGTGGTTGTGGTTGTTCCTGCCATTGTTGGCGCTGTTTGCCAAACGTCTGTTCATCGCCAACGGAACATTGTCACTACTATCACTACTGTTCGAACTGTCGTCGTCGTCGTCGTCGTTGATGCACTTTTTTCTACGCTTAGAGTTACGAGGTCGCAGCGTTTTTCTGTCACTATCATCACTGTCGTTGCCCGAACTGCTGCTCGTCAGTTTGCGTCGCTTCCGATGTCTGTTCCGTTGAGATTTCGCGTACTTACTCAGTGGCTCGCAGTCGCTTCCCGCCTCCGACGAGGAAGATTCGGCGCCCAGCTGACTGGCGGCGTCGCTCGACTCGCTACTCGAGATGCGACGTCTCGCATCGTTCGCCGTCTTCTGACTGCCACCACTACTTCCACTACAAGCGCCGCCGCCACTACCCTGCGTCGCGACGTTCTCCACGTCCACGTCCGAATCGTCATCATCGTCGTCATCACTGGATGCGGGTGGTAATGGCATTTTCGAGTTGCTGTTCACAGTGTTCCTCAATGTTCGGCGTTTATTCGATTGCACAGCCATCTCCTTGTTCTCCTTCTCGCTGTTGTCGCTGTCACTCTCCTCGACAAGAGCAGATGCCGTCGAGGACGTAGCCACCCGACGGCTGCCCTTCCTCAACGTTCGTCCCTTCCGCAGCGTCGTCCTCCTCCACGCGTTTATCACATTCTTAATATTCGCCTCGAAGAGCGCCGAAAGTTGCATCGTCATCATATATATCTAAAAACAAACAGCAAAGTAAATATCAAAACAATTACTATCCAATCATCTTCGATCAAGCACTTACCGTCGACCGTTGGTTAGTATTAAATATCTTCGAATTTTGAAATATCAGTCTCATGTCTTTGGCAAATTCCAACGGGGTGTCGTAGTTCCCGCCGACGAGATCCTCGCGCACCGTTCCCAAATCCATCGGCGTGTCGACCATCTGGTAATAATCTGATTCGACAACAATTAGTACATTATATATAATAGGTACAGGTTATAATACCTGGATGTTTGATGCGGTCGACTGGTGTACGGAAGGGGACGGAATCTTCGGTGCGCAGCATTTTGTTCAGCAGTTTGTTCGCTTCGACGCGCCAATCGACGACTCCCGCGTTTCTCGTCGTCAACGCCCTCGTCGGTCGCTGATTGGTCACGTTGGATGGACCGGGGCGGGACACGAAAGTCTCGGGATCCTCCTCGCTACACGAAGACTCATACGTATCGACCATCTGATGATAAATCGCCTGAACGTCGATGTCCTCCGTTGAACTCCTAAAAAAGCAAGTGTAAGTGAAAAATGAATATGAAATTGCGATAAAATGAATAATTACTTGATGATTCTCAGGCAGAGATCGGTGATGATCCTGGCGTTCTTCACGATCTTACTGTGCGGCACGTTGAACTTTTCGGCGTTGCAGGCGAGGTATCGCACGTCGAACTGGGCAGAGGCTATCCGTCTGTAAAAGTGATTCTCGAAGCGAGCCTTGATCATGGACAGGTCCACCGGATACTCGACCAGATACGAGTAAGACGGATACAGATTCAGGTCGACCGGAGCGAGGAACGGTTCGGCGATGGCCAGTTCCATCATCTTGTCCAATCCGGAGATGATCCTGCGGCACGTCGTGTTACGATCTCCTCTCGGCCACTCCTCCATCGTCGGCTGATACAGGATGCTCTGTATTTCGTCGGGCAGCACTGGCACCGCCTCGCCCACCGTCTCCGGCAAACGATCCTCCCTGATTGGCTCCAGATCCCACGGGCTCATCCTCTCCGCCTCCCCGTTATCCCACTGTATCTCGTAGCACATGAATAACGAATCGGGATACTCATCGGACAGCGAAGATTTGGAGCTGATCTTCCCGACCCACCATCCATCGTCGATCATGCATCGAAACCTATCGATTGTACACACGTTCGTCACGTTACGTTAATATTAAAATATGATACGAGATCGTCATATCCAACATACTTGTCGCCTTCGCTCCACGTCCTTGAGATGGCCGTCTCGTACGTCTGGATGAGCACGAAGAAATCGAGCACGTCCGCCATATCGTGGTACCTGATGGTGAAAACCTTGTCCGTTAGCTTGTGCTCGTCGTCGAGAAGGGCCAACTTTAGGCAGCACAGTCGCGGAGGTCGAATGTCGTACTTGATGCCAACAATCTTCACGAACTCGTGATCCTTCAGATCGTGCTTCGTCCACGGCAGATCCCTGTTGTACACCTTGTACACTTTCTTCATTTTGACCGCGTTTATATACATCCGATGGCCCTGGATAAAATACACGACCTCGTCTCCCATCTGCGGACAGTACGGCGCCTTCCTTGGTATCGTCTCCGACAGCCACTCTAGCTGCTTGTAGATGTCCGGCACTTCGCCCATTTGGAATTTAGGCACAGCCTTCGTCTTCGAATGACTAGATGATGCATGATTTACGAACTCGTCGTCGTCGTCCGCGTCGTCCTCACCGTCCACAATTTTACGATGAGCCGATTTACGTTTGGATCTCTTCGGCGGCTCCAGGTTCACGCCCTGATCCGCCACCCAATCGGAATAACCCGAAGACTCTTCAGAGTCTGAACTAGAATCGCTTAAACTCAGATCCTTCGCACTCGAATCGTCACTATTGTTGCTGCTACTATTATTAGACTCTTCGTGTTCGATGTCCACATTCTGGAATCAATTAAATCAAAATAAGACTATACATTCTTCTGAATTTCAGACGAAATGAATCTCTTCTCTCCTAACCTGCTCGGGCTCTGCCTCGTTGTTGCTCGAGTGTGCTCTCGTGTGTCGCGCGGGAATGCCGTTCCTCCGTTTTCTTTTATCCTTGATGTTCTTGATGGGCGACGACGTCGACGCAGTATTTATCATCAATGGTCTACGTTTAATCTCCTTCTGGTATTCGGCAGTTTCCAATGCAGCTATATTTTCACTGAAACAAAAAGTTTCAAATTTATATATTGTACATCGATTGTCGTCGATTGAAGTTACTTACATGAATTGCCTTGCTTTCTGTATCTCCGATTTTCTCAACGGCGGCACGATGTAGTTCTTGTTCCAAACCATATTCGGATCTTGCTGCCACTCTCCGGTGCTCCTTCTGACGCCTTCGCCAGCATCTGCAGTCCCTCTGAAAGTGTTCCTGATGGATCGGGGCGGTAGTGCTTCCTCGCCTTCGTTCTCCTCGTTCCTGTTCTGCCTCTGAGCCAACGCCGCGATCATTCTATCGATATCAGATCTGGGAGCGTCCGCAATCCCCTGGATAACTTCTTGCCTCCCTGCAAACGATATTATAATTATTATATTATTTGAAACATCACATCATATCTCAATCTTCTACGGATCGTCATCAATTACCGCCAGTTCCTATAACAATGTTGGGCACCAGTTGTTCGCTGGCGCAGTGCTCCCTGCCCGGCACCAAACGCTGCAGCTTCGGCGGATAAGGATTTCCATCTTTGTCGACGAGGAACGGAGGCGGCATCAAGTGCGGAGCGACCTGCGTTTGTTCATCTAAAACACCTGCATCGGGATCGATCACGAGCGGACGATAATCGGTGTGGAAGAACAGCTCTCTGGGCAGCTTAAAGTAAACACTCAATCAAAATAAAAACATCACTCGTCAGATGTAACGGATGACTAACCATTTTCATTCGATCGCTCCCGTTGCCGAACCCGTAGGTGAGTATGTGGCCCAACGAATCGCAGGCGGAGAACATGGTGCCGTCGCTCGACCATTTGGCATCGTAGATGGCGCCGGCACCTGCAGCTGGATCGCTCGACTCGTTCTGGAAGTGGGCCACCTGAGCGCCGCGCAGTATATCCCATATGAATATCTGCCCGTCGTGACCGCAGGACAGCAGCACGTAAGGTTCCTTCGGATGTGGTTCCAGCACAAAGATGCCCTCGCTGTGTCCGGTAAGCACTCTCATCAGTTCACCCGTTGTCGACTTCCATACTTTCAGGCAGTTATCGCCGACTGCAGTGACCACAAAATTATTGGATCCCTCCCAGGCCACCATGGTAACAGATAACTTTTTCGGCTCCTCCGACACTTCCATCGTGCTACAACGGAAACAAAAAGTGAAAACAATCTCTGCTGCTGGCTCTGCGACAGTTGTTGTACGTACTTGGGTAACCTGGTTGTCATGCAGAGCTGAATGTATTTCCACTGCTGCTGTTCGAAACGCCAGATGAATGCCGTGCCGTCTTTACTGCCGGAGACGAATCGAAGACCACGATGAGCCCAAGCTATCGAGTCCACACGATCCGTGTGAACCTCCATCTCGAAGATTCGCGTTGGGCCCTCGTCGCTTCGCATCCCATAGACGCGCACGTGGTGATCGGCGGATCCGGCGGCGAGGAAGCATCCGCCCGGACTGAACGCGGCGCAAATCATCTGCGACTGTCCTGGCCTCATCTTCTCCTGGTAAAATATAGGCTTGGAACTGAAATAAAAAAAATTAACAAATTGTCGCTCTGATGAGATTGTACGACGTCGACTGCTTACGCAAAGACCGGTTTATCCCGTACGGCGTGACTGTATGTGAAGAAACCCACGGATCCGTCGTAGCTGGTCGTCGCAATATACTTGGTGCCCCAGGTCCCGGATGGACAAAAGTTCACGGAGGTGATGGTACCCGTGTGGCCGGTCAGCACGCAGACTGGAGCTCCCGTCTGCAGATCCCACACCTTGAGCACCTTGCTGATAAGTCCAGCCGCCATCAGAGTGTTCTCCACGTTCACAGATATATCCGAGATCTCTGACAACGCTCCCCGAAACGAATGCACCAGCTTCCCGCTGTACGCGCACCACAGCTTCACCAGCATATCATCCGCACCCTAAACAAATCAACAGATTCGTCAATCAATTACAGAAGTTTTAGCTTGATCGCATACCGTTATAACGTAACGTCCTGTCGAATCAAAGAGCAAACAGTAAACCGGAGACAAGTGTCCGAACGTCTTCCGATGAATCTGCAACTGCGAATATCGCATGGGAGACATCGCCACGCACCTAGAGATCTGGCCGGACATTTCTCTGCCGACCAATACGTTGGCTGCAAAAATATACAATTATGTTAGATCAGATCAGATAGATCGATTAATATAATATTACTTATGTTATGATGGGTATGAGGCAGATATGGATCGGAAATGGGCATTCCATGTTTTCTCGTAGCGTAATGTCGTAAATTGAGCTTTGGCAGGATGGAGTTGGAGGTTCTTAGGATGGATTGTCTCCCGGACCCGAGCAGCGATTGCACTCCGGGCACGGTAGGGGGGATCTCCTTGTCCAGGATCGTTCCAATCCTGGCGCATATATCCAGCAAATGATTAGATCCAATATGAGGGTAAAGACGTTCCTACAAATAAATCACAATTATATTATTATATATTGCAACTATTGGGCTGCCAATAATGCTTACCAAATCATTGAAAGTCCTATCATGTTGCTTGCCCTCCCAATCAATCCTCTTTGGTAATATCTTTTGCTCTTCCAACTCCTTGGTCAAAGCCTGAAGAGAAAAAGGCAATTAGAATTTTATTTTATGAATATTGCACATCAAGTGTTTACCTTGTAAGTTTCCTGCAACGGACTGGCCGATAGGAACTTTTGCAGGAGAAAGAACAGTTCTGAAAGAAAGAGGATTTCATCAATGCATAGAACAGTAATAGTGAATTAATGTGTGTGTGTATGATTTAGTGAATAAGAAGCGTTTATGAGTGGTGGTGTAGAATGGAATGGAATAGTGGTATTATAACCTGGTCTGAGCAGGTCCTGTTTGTTGTGGCTGTGGGGCTCCATTTCGTCCAACAATTCATTGGTCAACGAACATCTCTGGGTTGCTCTATACGCGGTGGCCGCAAATCATCTCATAACAATTTGCCAGCGAAATCGACACTATCATCAACACTGCACTCGCACACTCTCTCTCCTTCTTTCTCTAATTTCCCCGACCACTGCTATGGACCCTCGTAACAAGTGTTTTTCTACCACCAGAGATCCCTTGACAGACATAACCTAACCTCCAAACGAACAGTCTTCCCAACACATCGAAAGCAGGCCCACCACAACAACCCCACCAAACAACAACAACAACAACATTTAAATAATTAAAGGACCGCCGCCGCCGAAGCGAACGCAAATATTCGAAGCGGAATTTGGAAAAAAATTAAAAAACGCAGCAATTGACTCGATTCCCAATTGAAACTTGAAAACAGTTTTAAAGCACTCACCGTTTTCAATGCGCAATTCAATTGAATCCGAATCCAAATGGAGAAGAGAACACAGCAGCAACTGACCGCAAACAAGATCACCACCATGAAGTTAACGTCACATGCAACATTGTATTTATATGTATTAATTTTAATTTGTTTTTCGTTTCATCATATTCCCATTAGCTGCAAAACAATAGAAAGAAAGAAGGATGGATCTAGGTGGCGGCGATGGTGCAGTGAAGCCCTACTTCAACAAGTTCTATGACTTCAAGAACAACGGTTGGAGTCTTCCAAGTAAAGTATATGTTGAAGACAAATGGATACTGCAGCAGATGCAACAGAAGAAATTGTTGCTGAATGCCGTCAAGACCAAGTTGGACAACTTTGATCTATCCACCTGGTCCTTGCACACAAGAAAGAGGGACCCCTCGAGTGCCATCATCAAAGCCATCCGAAACAACATACAGCCTGAATTACTCACACAAGTAATTAGTCCAAAGTTGGGTGTGGGTGGGGGGTTTGGGGTTGATGTAGGAGGATGGGGACAGCCGAGCCAACTGTTATTGATATGTTTTAGGCTTGGTGCAAATTTTTCGAATGCCTCTCAAAACATCCGGACATAATACCTGATGATGGAGTTGGTGCAGAGCTCAAGTCCCTGCACCTGTGTGAAGCACCAGGTGGATTCATTTCCGCATTGAACCATTACCTTCATTTGCGTTTTCCAAACATCAAGGTATAAGAATTTCGTAAAATTGTTTGCTTGATTCAATCGAATTGAATATATCGTTTTGCAGCTAGAGTGGAACGCCAGCACGCTGAATCCGAGTTACGAGGGGAATCCATTGAACAGGATGATCCCAGATGACAGATTGATCGTGCACACGAAGAAGAGATGGATGTTCGGCGCGGATCTGACCGGAGACATCACCAAAGATTACAACTACGAAGATCTGACGGAGAAGGTGCTGAGGAATGGAAAGGTGGATCTGGTGACGGCGGACGGTAGCATCAACTGTATGGACGATCCCGGTGATCAGGAGAGGCACGTCGAGCATTTGCATTACTGCGAGACGATGACCGCTCTAACAGTTTTAAGATTAGGTGGGCACAGCGTACGATTATCGTATCATATATCATGTAATAATCATCGTTTTCAGGTGGTTCCTTCATGCTCAAGATTTTCACCACGTTCGAGGAATCCACGATATGTCTGCTGTATTTGCTGACGTGCTGCTTCGAAGCTGTGCGAATCTTCAAACCGATCACCTCGAAGAGCGGCAATTCAGAGACGTACGTGATCTGCTTAAGGTACGGTGGATTCGGTTTGCTGGAGAGCATCTGGCCGAGACTGATCATACCATACAAGAACACCGTTGCAGTGTGCAAGAAATCGATGTTCAGATTGGAGGACGTCGATCGGGAATTCCTGCGACAGATCGACGAGTGCGCCGAATTCTTCATGCGGAAACAGATGCACACTATAAACGAGAACGTGTGGAACTTCTTATCTAATAGCAACAACGCCTTCTACGAGAACGTTAAACTGCGAAC
The DNA here is from genome assembly GCF_001412225.1 of Nicrophorus vespilloides. NCBI lineage: Eukaryota > Metazoa > Arthropoda > Insecta > Coleoptera > Silphidae > Nicrophorus > Nicrophorus vespilloides. Next base: position 28,717 of record NW_017097245.1, read on the forward strand.
TCTGCACGAGGATATAACCAATCACTTCTTGTCGATCTACCGGATGGGCCGGATCGAGTACAGCAAGAAGCTGGTGCCCACAAAATCTGTACATCGATTCAATAAAACATATCAATTGGACGAGAAAGCTAGTTATAAATGTTACTACATGAAGGAGGCCCACATTCCCGTCGAATTCGTGGTGGGAAAACGCGTCGAAACTGTATTCTACTCGAAATACACGGCTCAACATCTGCTCGAAAGCAAACCGCAAGTGAGAACACTAGATGCGCGCAGCCTATTCAATCTAGCGAGGCGTGCGCTCAAGAATCAGTTCGTCATCGTAGACTACAAAGATTACGAGTCCACTTACAGCAGCAACCAATGGGACTTTGAGTGCAAACTGCTGAAGACGATTTTCTCCCATCTCGGCCTCGACATGATCTTCATCAACGTCCCCATCAGAAGCACCCTATTGGCCAACGTTTTCTATCTGCTGTGCAACAGTTTCGAGCACAACTACTTCTTCAGGAGGGGACTGATGGTGCTCAGCGGTTTCGATGAGAGTATGGTCGAGGAGGTCGGAAAGCATTTCGACAAAGTCCGGCAGTTTCTCGAATCTGAGAAGGACGACGACGACGTTTACAGGAGGGGACTCATCGAAATCGTAGACGAGATGAGCGTGAATTTCTTGAAATGTCTCTGGTTCTACAACAACAATCTCCTTTTCCAAAGCTAAACTGCATTTCCATCATGATAATGATATATTTATACATTTATTAATAACACTAAAACACTTAAATTCAGACTATCTCTACCACCCGCTCAACCACTTTATCCTCGAGTCTCGCCTCAGCGTGTCCCCATCCAATTTCTGAGGATCTTCATCAAACTGCTCCCTTGCCACCAATCTGTCCTCAGAGTTCAGCAGCTTCTTGTTGACGACCAACTCTCCGTTCTCCTTTAGGAAAGTCCCATTCACGTCCTCGGGGAAGCCATTCGGGAACGTGATTGGGGTGATCTTGATCAGATGCTTCACCTTCCACAGCCTGCTCTGATTCTCTGGTATATTCTTAACGATATTCACCTCACTGCACTGCGAGCATAATCATTACATTAAGACTGTTTGCATTTCATTTAACAGTTACTACCTTTCCCAAAAGCCCCAGCTGCTTCAAATGATCCTTCTCCCAATACGAAGTGCCCTTCAAGGGCTTGATCCTCTGCACCCTGAACAGTTTCGTGGGTTCGTAAGGAGGGTCCTGGAAGTCGGCGTGCCTCGGATAGTAGGTGAAACCATCGTACTTGATGCCTTCGCCTTCCCATTTGTAAACGGTTTTACCTCTGTTCCTTCCGATTCCCCTCGAAATCAGCTGCAGCACTTGCTGGGAGGGCTTCAGTAAATTCGACATCGCCAAAAAGATATACGAAAACCTAACCTAACAAATAAACGCAACCAGAAGAACACTCGACTTCGAAAGTGACAAACATCAGAAAGTTGCATAATTCGAAATCCAAACTTGCGCTCGATATGAATTTAATAATTAGATAAAAATTAATGCTTTAAGAGATTGAAATGCAAAAAATAATCGTTTTCTATATGATTTATTGTATAATTTTTAAATTGAATGAAATATTTTGATGGATCGGTTATTTGTCCGAAAATTTTGACAGATCGAAAGGTGCACACGCATCCAAGATTATTTTAGTCAATTTCAATTCCATCGGCTGTTCAGTCACGTTTCTCTTCTTCAACGTGAAAAGTGTGATATTAGTTATATTAATTTAGTTAATAGAAGTAAACGAAAATGTCGAAGAAGAAGGGTAACAAGAAGAACAAGAATTTGGATGACGATTGGGAGGATCCGCCACAGAAGGCACCAACTTCTATGCTCGACGCCGAGGTAACCTCAAAACCAGCGAAACCTGCTAAAAAGGGCAAAGGAAAAAAGAACAACAAGGACGATGATTGGAGCGATAAAGAGAGCAAGATTGAACAGAAGCAGGCAGAGCTCAGCGATGAGGAAATTGTTCCTGTGAAGAAGAGCCAGAAAAAAGGTAAGTTGAAGCAGAAACATATGGATTACAACTTTCTAATAAACAATTTCTACAGCCAAGAACAATAAGAAGAAAGTGGTGGTGGAGTCTGATGTAGATTTATCCGAGGAGGAGGTATCCAAGTCTGATTCAATCAAAAAGAAGGGAAGTGGCAATAAAAAGGGTGGAAAAGGCAAAAAGGATGATTGGTCCGAAGATGAGAATGATTTTGAGTTGGAGCTGGAGGAGGAAGAGCCAAAGCCTATCAAGAAGAGCAGCAAAAAGAATAAAGCTAAACCGGTAGTGGTGAAAGCTGAATCTGAGGATGAGTTGGAAGCGGAGGAGGAAGAGCCAATGCCTGTCAAGAAGAGCAGCAAAAAGAATAAAGCTAAACCGGTAGTGGTAAAGGCTGAATCTGAGGATGAGGAAAAGTTGGAGGAGGAGGAAGTCGAAGTTAAGGCAGTCAAGAAGAAGAGCAGCAGTAGTAAAAAGAGTAAACCCGCTGCTCCGGTAAGGGATGAATCTGTGGAGGAAACTTATCCAGATGAAGAGGACGATTTAGACGACGAGCTCAACGATAAAGTGTCCGAGATGAAAATCGTAGAGGAGGTCGTAAAACCGGAGGAGAAGAAGCTGACCCACAAGGAAAAGAAAAAGCTGAAGAAGCAGCAAGAGTACGAAAGGCAGATGGAGTCTATGCTGAAGAAGGGTGGGCAGGGTCACTCCGATCTCGACTCTAATTTTACAGTTTCACAGACAATGAAGTCTGTGAATCAGATGGCCGCCCTCGAGAACGCCGTCGACATCAAGGTGGAGAACTTCACGATCTCCGCGAAAGGAAACGACCTCTTCGTGAACGCCAATCTGCTGATAGCGAGCGGAAGACACTACGGTCTGGTCGGTCCCAACGGACACGGTAAAACCACTCTGCTGCGGCATCTGGCTCAGCGAGCCTTTGCCATACCACCGAACATCGATATACTTTATTGCGAACAAGAGGTCGTTGCCGACGACTTCACAGCAGTCGAATCCGTCCTCAAAGCAGACGTGAAGAGGACCAAACTGATGGACGAGTGCAAGAAACTGGAGGAGGCCTTCCAGAAAGGTGACATGGAAGCCCAGGAGAGGCTGAACGATGTGTACGAGGAACTCAAAGCCATAGGAGCCGATTCCGCTGAGCCGAGAGCGAGAAGGATCTTGGCCGGTCTGGGATTCACCAAATCGATGCAGGATCGTGCAACCAAGAACTTTTCTGGTGGTTGGAGGATGAGAGTTTCATTGGCCAGAGCGCTCTACATCGAACCCACACTGTTGCTGCTCGACGAACCTACCAATCATTTAGATTTGAACGCTGTCATTTGGCTGGACAAGTATGTTATTATTTATTATTATTATTAACTTATATTAATTAATTTATATTACAGTTATTTGCAAACCTGGAAGAAAACCTTGCTGATCGTATCTCACGACCAGTCTTTCTTGGACAACGTGTGCAACGAAATCATCCATTTGGATCAACAGAAACTTTATTATTACAAGGGCAACTATTCGATGTTTAAGAAGATGTACGTGCAGAAGAGGAAGGAGATGATCAAGGAGTACGAGAAGCAGGAGAGGAGGATCAAAGAGCTGAAGGCGCACGGATCTTCCAAGAAACAAGCGGTAATTGAAAAACGTTTTAATTTGTTGCATATAAACTTTTCGTTTCATTTGAATAATTGCAGGAAAAGAAACAGAAGGAGGCACTGACCAGGAAGCAGGAGAAGAACAGAACGAAGATGCAGAAGCAGGAAGACGAGGTGACAATAACCGAATTGCTGCAACGACCGAGAGAGTACATCGTAAAGTTCTCGTTCCCGGAACCGCCGCCGCTGCAGCCACCCATCCTCGGTCTGCACAGTAAGTTAATTGCGAAAAGAAACATGTGGAGATGTGAAATAATACAAAAAACTCACGTCATTTGCAGATGCGACGTTCGCGTACGACGGACAGAAACCGTTGTTCGTCGGCACCGACTTTGGTATCGATCTGAACAGCAGGATTGCCATAGTCGGACCGAACGGAGTGGGAAAATCCACCTTCCTGAAGATGCTGACCGGAGATATTCAACCACAAGAAGGAGAGGTCAAGAAGAATTATCGATTGGTAAATATTTATATAAATTATTGCGTTTCATGATGATTCATGATTTTTTTGTGCAGAGAATTGGACGCTTCGATCAGCACTCTGGAGAACATTTGACGGCGGAGGAGACGCCCTCGGAATACCTGATGCGACTGTTCGATTTGCCCTACGAGAAGGCGAGGAAACAGCTGGGAACGTTCGGGCTCTCCTCGCACGCGCACACCATCAAGATGAAGGATCTGTCTGGAGGACAGAAGGCACGTGTAGCTTTAGCTGAATTGTGTCTAATGGGACCGGACGTTGTTATTCTTGTAAGTGTTGCAGTAGTTGCTCTAAAAGTATTTAAAAAAAAAATCAAATTGAACTGTTTTTTTGTTGTTGTTGCAGGATGAACCTACGAATAATCTGGATATCGAATCAATCGACGCCCTCGCCGAGGCCATCAACGAGTACCAAGGTGGCGTCATCATAGTCTCTCACGACGAACGACTGATTAGGGACACCGAGTGCACACTGTACGTGATCGAGGATCAGACTATAAACGAGCTGGAAGGCGACTTCGACGATTACAGGAAGGAATTGCTGGACAGTTTGGGAGAGGTTATCAATAGCCCCAGCATTGCCGCAAACGCGGCCGTCGCTCAATAATCAAATTAACAAGAAGACGCACTTTGTTATCGCTATACGAGAGTATTTTAAATAAATCTATTTTATTTTTAACTTGGCTTACATTCGTTCACGTCCGGACAACCACTAGCCATCCTCTGCGGCTGCACCTCCTTCACCATCTCGTATATAGCCTTCTCCATTTCCACCAACTCCGTCGGTTTAGCATACTGCAAAGTCAGTCAACATTTAACAATAACAAATAAATCGAGTAATAAAAACACCTTACAGTTATAATCAGCGTATTGAATTTATGATTGAATGTGATCTTATCCTGCTCAGGCAGCAACTTGCACCTCCTCAGCTCAGGCACATCAATCTTCTTAAAGTATTTCTTATTGGAAGTTCTCACTGTGATGCACCTTCCCTCCTCATCAGCAGTCACCGAATAAATATCTACAGGATACGGCAGATTCCTTATCCTCCACTCCAGATTCCTCTTGGTCACTCTCCTTGTAATGAAAGGCTTTAAATAAATAATAACATTTCAATTGAATTCATTAAAACAGTTCCGGACTCACGGAATTCGCATCTTCTGAGATCAAATCATTGGATGCCTTCAATCCAGCAGGCATTGGATCCCCAACCTCGATGTCCCAATCCCCCTCACCACCCATCTCATTGTTGATCTTCCAGGCTCTGCGGCTGAGCACATTCGTATCCAGGTTGTACTCCTCCACCATCTCCCTGCCATTCTCGAAGTGGTAGTGGACTTTCTTCGTGTTTCCCTGCACCAAAGCCGATTTCTCAGCGCTTTTAACACACTCAAACCAACGATCATCCATCTCGAACGATTGATTGAATCGATTGATAGGTTAGGACTTTGTTTATTCGAGTTACCAAAAAGAGTTTAATCTGTCTCCATGACAACGCGCGAAAGGTGATCTTCGTGCAATTGCTTCAATTAAATTACGCGATCACAGAAATCCGCTGATAATTAATAATCTGCGAATTATGTAGTACGTTTTCGGAGAAGCTGCTTCAATTCAGATTTAAATTTGAAAATATCGATGGTGGAGACATCTGCGGTCAATTAACCGAAGAAGAAGCGAGTTGTCAACAAGACAGTTGTCAAAAAAAAGTTGGGTTAGAATACATTCGAAGCATGTGCTTCAATGTGCTTGTTGCTGCTTGACTATAGTTGATTTTTTTTTATTGTTGTATTTGATTTAATACATTTATTGTATCATGGAGTATATTCAAGATGTTGCTCAATTTCCGTCCAATCGGATGTAAGATCTTCTCAGTTTAATGGAATTTACGTGAGTTTAACAACGGTTTTGTTTTGTTTTTAGATTGTGCTGCGAATGCGGGACTCCGATCGAGCCGAATCCGGCCAACATGTGCGTCGGTTGCCTCAGGGCGAAGGTAGATATCACAGAGGACATTCCCAAGCAGGCGACGCTGCACTTTTGCAGAGGATGCGAAAGGTATCTGCAGCCACCGGCGGAATGGGTGCAGTGCGCCTTGGAGTCCAGGGAATTGCTCGCTCTGTGCTTGAAGAAACTGAAAGGCTTGAACAGGGTGAAGTTAATCGATGCTTCGTTTGTGTGGACAGAGCCCCATTCGAAACGTCTCAAGGTAAACGATTGTTAACACAAAACAATCAAATTGTTTACGATATCGAATTTTGTTTAGGTAAAATTGACGGTTCATGGGGAGGTCGTTGGGGGAGCAGTGCTGCAGCAGGTGTTCATAGTGGAGTACATAGTCAATCATCAGATGTGCGATGATTGCCACAAATCTGAGGCGCAGAACTATTGGAGGGCGAGCGTGCAGGTCAGGCAGAAGGCTGAGAATAAGAAAACGTTTTATTATTTGGAGCAGATGATATTGAAACATAGAGCGCACGAGAATACGCTCGGAATTAAACCCATTCACGGTAAATATTATAAGCGAAAAATTAATGCGATTAATGAAATTTTTATATTTTTGTTTGTTTTTTTTTGCAGAGGGTTTGGATTTCTTTTACGTGTCCGAATCGCACGCCAGGAAGATGGTCGATTTTCTGGTTGCCGTTTTGCCGTGCAGATACCAGCATTCTAAGAAACTGATTTCCCACGATATACACAGCAACAACTACAATTACAAGTTCTCGTTTTCGGTGGAGATCGTGCCAATATCCAAGGATAGCGTGGTCGTTTTGCCGAAGAAGTTGACCAATCAGCTGGGTGGAATATCGTCTGTGTGTCTCGTGCAGAGGGTCTCCAATTCCATCCATCTGATTGATCCGTGCTCAGCGCAAAGTAAGTTGCTGATGATTTTATTAATTTATTTATTCTAATTTATTTGTATAATTCAGTTGCGGAGGTGAGCAGCTCTCTGTACTGGAGGCAACCGTTTAACACCATCTGCAATCCGAAGCAGCTGGTCGAGTACATCGTGATGGACGTGGAGGTGATCATGGATAAGGATAGGAAGTTCTTCCCTGGACAAGGGGCGATCTCCACTAAACACGTCTTGAGCGACATCTGGTTGATCAAAGCTTCCGAATTGGGTATCAACGATAACCAGATTCACACGCGCACCCACATCGGACATCTCCTGAAGCCGGGAGATTCGGTCTTGGGGTGAGCGAGAGAGAGAGAATCTTTTATTTTATTTGTTAATTTATGTTTTATGGTGTAGGTACAATTTGGAAGATAGCAACGTGAACGACGTCAACTTCAGAAATTGTCTAGCGATCAAGTGCCGGACGTTATACTGGTGAAGAAGCATTACGCTGAGCGCGCTTCTGCCCGCAAGCAGCGCATGTGGAAGCTGAAGCATTTGGCCGAGGAGCAGACGGCCTTCGAGATGGACGCGCACGATTACAACGAGTTCTTGGACGACCTGGAGGAGGATCCGGCTATGAGGCAGAACGTCAACATCTTCAAGGATGCGCGCAAACAGCATCTGCCTCTGCACGATCCAAGCATCCCGCACGTCACGCTCGAGGAGATGCTCGAGGATTTGGTACTCGATGACGTCGACATGGAGGAATGCGTTGAATAAATTTTGTTTTTTTTTTACTTTAAATTGAATGTTTTTACATTATTTCCACTTCCATTTCCATTTTTTTTTGTTCCGTACAACTCCCACTCACCCATCCACCGACTATTCAAGAATTCTCTCCTTGATGCGGAATCCTGTGAGCAGGCAATGGTGGGGGGAATATACTCGAGCCGGCTTTGGAAACAACATTGCATCCATCGAACATTCAACTGTTTAACGTTGCTATGTCGTGTTGGGTGGTCAAGCTTGCTGTGATCGCCGCTCTGAGCTGCGCATCCGTTGCTAGATGTGATGAAGGTGAGATGCAAACAATTGTTATTATTATTGTTGTTATGGTTACAACAAATTTAGAAAAGTTGTCTCGCCAACGAATTTATCCAGGAAAAGATATCTTCATTGTTGTTGTCGTCGTTTGCGTTTTGAAAATGTAAATTACATTTTTTTTGTCTTAGTTCTTTACTCTTTATTACGTGTTTAGTATAAATGTACATAGGAAGGTTATCGAATCTCCAATGTTATCGTCGACATGCTTAAAATAATCTCTGCACAATTATTACAGAACATTTCAATAATTACATGCTTATATTATAAATAAGTTTAATTTCTGTTGATTATTACAAGAATACTGCAATAATAGTTATTATTGCTATTGCAGTCTTACTAAATAATGATAATTGTCGAACGTTATCTAGTTAATTAGTAACGTACGAAGCGCAAAAATAAAAGGAATGCCACTTATTGTTTCGCATTTTTCCTACCTTGAATGAGGGAAAATTGAATATGTTTGTCTGAATAACATTGAATTTCACATTGAGTAAACAACTGTTGGATTTTAGATTATTAATAGTTTACAAAGCAAAAAAAAAACAAAGTTTTCACCGTCATAGCAGACAAAATCTAACTTAGATTTAGACTATAATAGATCAACCCACGCTACCTGCGATTCTATTGTGTCGAACCTTTTTTTTTTTAGAAATCTGGCTTTACCTGTTTCCTAAAGAGAACCTTTTCATCTATTTACTTATTGATAATATATATATTTTTTAATTTACACAATTGTTGGATGATGTAATTGCTTTTGCAGCATTGGTGCAGTCGATAGATGTCGGCGTTCGGAGGCTGCTGAAGAATGGCAGGAAGACGCTTGAGCTGCAGGACGACATCGTCAAGCTGCAGGAGATCGAGAACGTGCGGTCGCGCAACGTCGAGGTGTGCAAGACGTGCCGCATCGTCGTCGGCGAGATGATACAGATCCGTCGCTACGGGCTGCAGAAGGACGATTTCGGTCGACACGCCACCAATCTGTGCATCCTCTTCAACAATTGGGACAAAGACATTTGCAAATCTTTCGTGAACATCGTCACCGTAAGTTCGACAAAATTCGCAGCGACATAATTGATTGATGTTTTCTTTTTTTAAATTAATACAGCCGGTCATCCTGAGCATCATCGACAACAGAAAGAATTTGACCGAGGAGAGGGTGTGTTCCATCTATTTGCAGCATCTAGGCTGCAGCGATCCGAAAAGGGTCGACTGGAATCTGCCGTTACCACCGAGGCCAAACCCGGACGATTTGCTCGACGTCGTCGAGATTGCTGGTAGCAACGCCACGATGAAAGTACTGCATCTGACTGACTTCCATTACGATCCTAACTATCAGAATGGAAGTAACGCGCGTTGCGATAAGCTGCTGTGCTGCCAGAAGGATAGCGGTGCTCCGAAGAAACCGGAGGATGCTGCTGGTTTCTGGGGCGATTATAGAGTTTGCGACATTCCCAGACGTTCCGTCGAGGATGCCCTCGTGCACATCAACACCACTCACGTACGTAATCATCATCATCATCGATCAAAGAAACGATCGAAACTAATGAATTATTATTACAGACTGACGCCGATTACGTTTACTTCACCGGTGATATAATCGCGCATCGTTCTTGGGACACGACCATGGACAGCAACGAGAAAACGATGAAGGAGATCTTCAGAATGCTGCGTGAGACTTTTGGCAATAAAACCGTGTACCCGGTGCTCGGTAACCACGAAGCGCATCCCACCAATTTGTAAGAATATTTCGCGTGATACCCACATATAGGTAACTATTTTTACGTTTCTTTTGCAGTTGGATAAACTCGCAGGACAAGTCGATTAGTTCGCAATGGCTTTTCGATTTCGTCGCCGACGAATGGAGCAAATGGTTACCGAAGGAAACGATGAAGACGATCAAGAAGGGCGGTTACTACACATTGCTCATCCAAGAGGGTTTGCGTTTGATCGCACTCAACAGCAACGTCTGCTACACCGATAATCTGTAATCACTTCAATTCATCATCATTCAATTAATTTCATTTACGTTTCTTGTTGTTGTTGTTGTTAGTTGGTTGTTCTACGATGATGTTGATCCCTTTGGGCAGCTGAAATGGCTGATCGACACTCTGGCCGAGGCGGAGAAAAAGAAAGAATCCGTTCACATCATCTCGCACGTCCCGCCCGGCGACAAATTCTGTTTGGCCAATTGGAACGAGGTTTACAACAAGATCGTGGACAGATTTGCGGACACCATAAGGGGTCAATTCAACGGTCACACCCATCTCGACGAGTTCCGTCTGCACTATTCATCCAAGAACAAATCGCGCGTCGTAAACGTCGCCTTCAACGGCGGCAGTCTCACCACCTTCGTCGGTTTCAATCCCAACTACAGGCTCTACCACATCGATCAAGACACGAAAGTACGCATATATAACATACATGAATTTGTTCAACAATGTATCGCTGTTGTATTTGCAGGAAGTCTCCGATTACGATCAGTGGTATTACAGTATGGCTGAGGCGAATCTCGCGTCGCAGAAGAAACCCAACTGGCAAAAACTGTACAGTTTCAAGGAAATCTACGGACTGAGCTCCATGAAGCTGGACGAGCTCGGGGGATTGGTGAACAATATGGAAGGAAATAGTACGCTGCAGCGAATGTACTATCAGTTCGAGGTGAGGAAGAGCGCCGCAGCAGAACCGTGCGACGAAAAATGCTTGAAGGGAAAGATCTGCACCATCAGGAGCACGCATTTCGCGGATGCGATTAACTGTTAATTCACTGATTTTACTGACATTTCTTTATAGTGTTAGTGGTAGAGTTACAAATATTTTATTCAATAAACATTTTAATTCTAGTTATATTTATTTACTATTTACTGTGGTAACTCTTGTAATTCGTAGACAAAGTTGAATACATAGAATGAATCAAAAAGATGCATATGAAAGCTGAATGTTTGGGGAATCTAGCAAGTATTCATATATTACTGTGGTTTATCCGTTTGGCTGTAATTCACTTCAAATTGTAAAAAATATGTCGAAAAAGCAGTGTTTTCACATTTCATTGATTTTCTCGAAAACTATAAAACATAGAATGAATCCAAAAGATGCATATGAAAGCTGAAT
>NW_017097246.1:0-4340 GCF_001412225.1 Nicrophorus vespilloides
TCAGTAAGATGTTAACATAATGAGCATAGTCTCAGTAAAACGTTTAAATGATGAGCATAGTCTCAGTAAAACCTTCAGATTGATAGTCTTAGTAAATCTGTCGATTAAACTACATTGTCTTGGAAAGGGCCCCAAGAGTACCAATTATAATAAACTTGTTTTAAACCAATAGAATTATTTAATTCCAACTACTGAGACTCCACAACGACAAGACCAGACAATATTCCACTGTGTCCAGAATTCCATCCCTGGGACACGACAATATAGTCCATTTTTACAGCAGCAGATAGAAAAAGTTACTCTTAATATTTTTCTTTCTTGTATTGATTAATGTATTCGCCTTTTTCTTTTACATTATTCTTGTCCACACTTATTAAATATTGTGAATATCTAATGGATTAGGGTAATAATGATATATTTCCAGGATTCGTTTATTTCGTTTTATTATCGATTTATATATATATTTAAAATCCCCCAGAAAACAATGATACAGATCTATATATATTCATATAATATTGCATAATTTGCCGAGCAACTTCAACATCATATATTATTTCAATATGAGCCGTTGCGGTGGCCAATTATCTTAAATAGTTAAACAAATAGAATAGGTTAATAATAACAATAATAATAATTTAACTGTTCGCACATGTTAGTGCGCGTTGCGTTTACGCGCCTTCTGCTTCAGGACTTTACGACGAACTCTCCGTTGGAAACGTTTGGAACGCTTCGGTGGGTTGCTTTTAATTGGGTCCTTGTCACCGGGGGTGGACGCAGCGTGTCCTGTATGATCGACGACGACTGCTGGTGCTGGTAAGTGGTGCTTTGAGGATTCTTCGGGGATGATGGTGATGTCCACGATCTGTCCATCGGTTTTGTTTCGACCTCCGGACTGGAGTTCGTTATCGATACGGACGTGGTTTTCTTCTGCTGCTGCTGCGACTGCTGACTTTGTTGAGCGAGTTGTTGGACCAGTTGATCCTAAAACATGCAATGTAAATCCTTATAGAATTTCACCCTCTCCTGGATGGATAGACGAGGTGCGCCTCTTCGTCGAGATTTCTAGATTGAGGAGGACTGCTTACCAGGAGATCTGTGGTGCGGATATTCAGTTGCTTAAGGACTACCGTTAATTTTTGTGCATTGGTTTTGGCCGACGTCCAGACGCTCTGACCGATTGCATCCAAATGAACTCTCTACGAATTAAACGTTTCTGTGTGTGTTCTCTCTTACAAAATTTACTTTTTGAATATTATTTCTACGATTTATCTTAATTTTAAGCTTTAATATTTTCGTTTACTGTATGCGTTGCGTGGCTTAGTGGCTGTTGCTCTGATAGCCCAAGTGGCCGATTAATATCATGTGAATGCGGAAAGCGTCGCTTAAGATTAAGTGAGATGCGGCTGAGGCGTGCTCTGATTCTTGCCGCGGCTGCAACAAATCGCGACGGCAATTAGCATGCATTTTCTTTCATTCTATCTTCTTTGTTTTGATCTTAGGGGTAGAAACTAGTAACCAAAAGCAAAGCTCCTTTCAATCTATGTTCTCGTGAGAGTCTGAAAGCGCGCGCGCAAGAAGCTTCAGCGTGTATAAGCAGTTACCTTCAGGATGGTGTCCAGCAGTTGGAAGCAGGAATTCGCGATGCCGTGGACGAGACGGCTCACCCTCCTCGGAATCTTCCCAACTCCTTGCGCGGTAAAGTTCACCAGGTGCACAACGCGTCTTGCGGTTTCCCTCGTCAGCAGGACGATCAGTTGTTCCATGTTCTCGGGACGAGCCTGATTCTCGGGTTCGTCCTTGCTCAAGCTCATCCAAAGCTCACGACCTTTCTGCAGAGCCATCTTCGGATCCGTTGCGATCTTAAAAACAGAAGAACTTATTTTATTGAACTTTTCAAAAGACTTGATTTTTTTTTTAATTTACCAGTTCTGCAACGTAGACTAAAACGTGGATGGCTTCAGCGCTTTGGTCCTTCAGAGCTTTAGCTTCTAGTAGAGTGCGTTTAGTCAATCGTCTTTGCAGCTTCTTCGAGAATCTGTACATGTGCTGGCTTGTCTGGATGGCTTTTCCCGCCGGTCCTACCACAGGCTCGGAGGCGACATCCTCGTTGCCCTGACTATCAAAAACATCTGCAGGAAGATACTTCTCCACGTACTTATCGGCAATATCAAGAGCTCCATCGAGTTTATCAGCAGCGAATGCCGTGTACTTGCTGGCCAAGACGGAGTTACCGATCTGCTTGACGGAATCGGCGCGCTTCAGCACGGGCCTCACGATCTTCTCCCCAACATCGCTCACGTACTGCTTGGTGTTGGAATAAATCTAATTACGAAATAGTAATTAACTAACTTCGGCGCATTTCGTACAGTTTCTCATGATATTTATCAAATTAATTGACATAATTACTTTACACTAAACTGTTTTATTTAACTGTTCATTATAATACAATAAAGTAAAGTTTTCAAAGGATTAATTACAAAAATATAAGTTGGTTAATATATAGATTGCGAAAACTAGTAAATAAAATTAAATTTCGCCTTAATCCAATTCGAAACTGAATACAAAATAATCGTTTCGAAACACAAGTGTTTTCTATATTCCCATTATAATAACTATATAGATATCACACTATCAGTTGCAATAGTTAATGATTAATTAATCGATCCCAAATTACCTTTGATCTCTACATCTATTTTTAAGCATCAATGAAAATAAAGTTTGTTTAATCTCATATTGTAACCGAATAAAAATAATTCATTGTATCTCAATTCGAGTACGCGAGATATTTTTAAACGAAAATTCGCATTTGTAAATCTGCATCCTTGTTTTTAAATTCAAGTAGAAAATTACTATGCGATAAGAAAATGCGACTTTGGAACTTTTCGTTTAATTTTCTTTAAACAAAATTTGTTATTGCATGCGGCGATGAGGTGACTCAACGTATCAAAGTGCAGCAGACATCGTTCAAAAGAGAGTCAACCACCTCACGTTACAATGCAATTCCATTAAGTCAAGAAGTCATGTTTGAAGAAATAGGAAAAAAACACAACAGAAGTATTATGATGTTGATGAATGCGTTTAAGAATAATAAATACCATTTTTGGCGGTAAATGAATCGACGGCACCTTTTGCTCTACAATGTCCAGACTCTTGCAGATGATTTGATCGATCTTGGAGATTGGACCTTCGAAGAGGAAGACGGCTGGAGAAGCCGTATCGATGACATTGTAGATGGAATTCTCAGCTTGATCGAACGTCCAGCAGAACAAACTGTTCGAGTTCTGCAAAGGAATTTTAGTAACGAAATAACAATAAAAAAATAATAGTGATGTTGAAAGGCATACCTTGATTCGGTTGTAGACCGTCCCGGCGTAGAACCATCCGGATTCGACGATTGGGAAATTGTTGAACCTCTGGACGGCCTGCAATTTGGGAAGATGCAACTGCCTCGGCTTCGATTGATTATGCATCTCTGGAGCAAAAGTAGAAGAAAAGAAAAATATTTAATAAGAATAAAAATATTCATAAATATAGATTGAGGAAATGTCCGGATCGCTAATTAAGTTTTAATTGCGGCGCAAACTAGTTGACATTTGAACCGCGAAGTCTAGACGGACTGCAGATAAAATGTGTGAATGGGAGAGGACGTGGGAGGACATCGGTTCATTCGAAACGTCTCCAGGATTTACGCTTAAAACTTTATAAAACATTGCGCTGTTTGTTTGCACGCCACTCGATCGAAGCGCGAAAATCCGTTCATCCATCACCGATTAGATAACGATCTGATGAGGAGGATCCATTTTCCACGTTTTCCTACGATGATCTCATCCATAGATCCTCTTTCTGTTTGCTTTCATAGGTGTACGGGCATTTATTTATTATTATTCGCGCTTTGGAACTCTGATCCCGGATCGGATGATAAGAAAGAACGACGCCAGGATAAGAAGGCGTTTGTAATGCGAAAGCCGTGTAAAAAAAAATAATAGTCTAATCGAAAAACTTCTTCACGGCACGATTTTATTTACTTTTGTTTTGTATTTTCGCTGCAAAATTCATTGGAAACGAACGATTACTCAACATTTCCATTATATATATTTTTTTTGTTCAATCCGCACTTTGGCTAATCGTCGTACAGAAATAGAAAATGGAAAAATACGTTGCGCAACGAATAAAAACATTAGAAACATCGAAAATAAAGTGTAATTGCAACAATACATCACACAATTACGTCGATGTTCTTATCAATTATAAAACGGCATCGTCATCCTTATTTTCGCCTTCGATTCATTAGTTTTGTAACACTTTAACATTAAATTTAAAACTTATTTTCCTTGACCCAA